>NC_084976.1:6417812-6717812 GCF_963691925.1 Scomber scombrus
CAGTAAAACTTTTGAGCCAGCAGCAGCGTGGGATTTGGATGGTAGATCATTTCTTCCCCAAAAGAAAAAAGCACAAAATAACTGCGGAGGGAGAGACTGGAGCGTGTGGACCGTGACAGGCAACACATGAGTGGCGATAGTTGAGCGCTGCTGAATCAGCTTCACTGTGGTCACTATCATTACAATATTCACTAAACTCTAATAAGGTTTGGAGATGCGGTGTAGCGTCTAGACAACATACAGGAATAAAAAACTTACGTTTGATCTGCCTGGGGTTGCTCTGCTTCCTTCGGGACATGCCTGCTGTGCGGCTGGTCAGTGAATCCAGGTGTAGTACTGACAGATCGATAGGTTTTGGTTCATCCAAGCAGCCGGTTTTTTAGGGGCTTTTTTTGTCTGATGGAAATTGAGAAAGAAAAAGAAGAAGGGGGGCACCAGTACTTTTTACGCACAAGTCTATCGTTCCGTCTGTCTTTCCTTTATCTTTCTCGTCTCTCTGGCTCTGGCTTTGGCTTTCTCTCTCTCTCTCTCTCTCTCTCTCTCTCTCTCTCTCTCTCTCTCTCTCTCTCTCTCTCTCTCTCTCTCTCGCTCTCTCTCTATCGCACACATGCACACCCTCCCTCTATCTCTCTCTCTTTCTCGCTCTCTGTGTGTCTCTCTGCCTCTCTCACTCTTTCTCAGCACCGTTCTCCGTGATGAGGCTGCGCTTCGCCGCGATCCGCACGGACTGACTGGGGAGGTGAAAGCGTTTCGCGCTTTTGTTTGAAGATAAGGTTTGTTCCTCCCCGGGTACCGTAGCCGTGGCTTCGTGAACTTCACTTGATCCACAATTACTTTTACTTCCAGTTATTAATTAGCGACGCGCCAATTAGTGGCCGTGATTTCGGGGTAAATATAAACGGAGATGGAGATGCACTGTGCACCAGCCGGTGATTATCATGACAAATCTCATTGACATAAATAAATAACAAATATAAATAATAAATACAAGTCCCCTGTAGGGTTTTTTTTTCAGGTGAACATAATTTCAGACCCTTTTATCTTAAAGGACCTTTTTACTATCGGTTTGGTGCTGCTTTAAAATGATTTACCTACCAAATTTTGATGTCATTTTAAACACTATTACACTAAAAAGGACAGATTTAGAGAAGAACCTTCCAAATACAGCATGTGGTCTCAGTCCTATCACTTACACATCTAAACCTATATTGGTTAAATACACCTGGATTACCCCCATTACAGTTTGGCCACTCATAATGCTCTAACAGCTGATCAGGACTGAGATGCCATGACCTCTCATGTCTTGACCTCTTAGCCAGGAACTGAAGTTTATTTTAAAACACTCACAAGATATATTTGCAATTATTCTAAATATATAAAAGACTGGTGTAAATTCTAAGAACGGTGTCCAACCTTTTTTATTTTTTATTTGCCAAAATATATTAAAATTGGCTATCAGTACACACAGTGAATTTCCACTGCAAAGAACTACATTTTTACTCTGTTTATTTATCAATATTTAATAAACTGTCAATCAGAGTGTGAGCAGCCTTCTCGTGCCTACAATTATTCTGTCTATGGACAAGAAAAATATTCTGAATATTTTTAAAAAAAAAGAGAGAGAGGGAGAGAGAAAGAAAGAGAGAGACAGAAAGAGAGAGAGAGAGAGAGAGAGAGAGAGAGAGAGAGAAAGAGAGAGAGACAGAAAAAGAGAGAGTATTCGAATCATTCAGATTTTGACTGCCATGTTCTGAATAGTTGCCCAAACTGGAAATCACTCTCTTCAATTAGCCAGTTGGACTGCCAAGGAAGACAAGCAAGTGGCCTGTGAAATTATCTTGTAACCCAATTCCACAACTTTGGAATGGAGTCTGAAACTACAGAATAATTTATGTGGCAGGCGGGTCAGCGGTGGGTCACCTTGAGGAGAGCATCTGTCTTGCGAGCCTCCTCGGTTTGTCTCTTTTCTGTGTTTCTTCTCTCTGTCCTCTTCTCTTTTTTCTTCTTTTATTTCTCCCCTCGCATACCCTCGGTCATGATCCAAAACACAATGATGTCATGGGACGGTCAAAAATGGTGAATCATATCAGTATCTCTGCTTCCAACTTTGTTACATTGTGCACACCCTGAGAGTGTCTGTTGGAGAATGAGAATCTATTTAAAAGAAAGGAAAAATGAGATTTAAATTTATTAAAAAGAAAATCATTTAAAAAAAAAAAAAAAGAAATATATCAAATAATAAAAAACATTCAACATAAAAAAAATCCCTTTTATGAAATATATGTATGGACCAATTAGTATTATGTTTTTGGTGTGTCACACAAGTTCACATTTCACTCTAACACCAAAAGTAAAATTTATATTGACACCTATTAGAAGCTTAAAAATAAAGCAACACACACACACACACACACACACACACACACACACACACACACACGCACTCTAAAAATGACTATGCTAAACATCCGTAAACAGCATTTACTGGACATATTAGGAACTCAGCACCAAAATCAATAATGATTTGTGGTGTAAGAGCAACAACATAGTGAGAGAGGAGAGTCAAATTGCCAGCTGAAGATTAATTTAACGCCACTCCTAAATCCTCTGAGACTGGAGCGTGGTTCTTCTCTGCTGTTCCTGAGCCCCAGTGGCTTGTTTGAAGCCGTCTTTGATTGACAGGTACAAATCTGGGAGAGGAAGAGAAAGCTTTTTTTCACTGCTCGGACCAGATGGTTGTGATAATTAACATGATACTGTTTCCATCGCAAGGGAAATCAGTGACACAAGGTTGGTCATATTAATAGGTTAAGGTATACTGTATGCTGTGGAGATGCTGCACAGTGCACTCACATAATCTGGTTACAGGGGGAAAGGTTGATTTAATGTGCTAAATCATTTGATTAGAACTGCCAAGTCACATTTGGGGAACGCCATTCAGTGTCGGGGCAGTGGAGGTGGGCTGTCTGGTGGCTTCATCATGTTCATTCTTAAAGAAAAATATGTTTTAGAACAATGAGTGTCTCTGTGGCTCATTGCTGTGACTGAAGACACGTCAGCGTGTCTGTACATCTCATCCACAGCCTGAACATATTAAGTGACAGGGACATGATGACGTTTAATAAATATTTATTGACAGCTCTGTCATAAACAGTGGCTGACTTTATTAAAAAAAAATTAGCTTAATTGGTACAGTAATATGATTACAGTGATGTTTAAAAAGAGGTTGGTGTGGAGGTTTTCTTCAGTTTTACTCACATTTTACTGTTAATTTGTGAAGTGAATGTCACATAATTTGTGTCAGTAAGCATGTAGCTGTACTCTGTGTTTGGTGCCATCTTTGCACAACTTCATAATGTATACCTTTGTCATAACAGTTCAAAAGGGAGTGTATGAAAATGATGAGGTGTGGTATGTTTCACTCTTTTAAAAAGCCAGACATTTGGACCATCTCCTGCCTGTACAGCAACATCCTCCTCATTAATAAATATAAATAAATAACATGACAGTATTAAACTGGTACCACTCACTTTACCATTAATGAGTATTTAAACACTTCAATTTAAACATGCATAACTGCCAAATTTTCACAATAAAAGCAAAATTCAGTTGCCAGAATTGTGTAAAAAAATAACATAATGATTATTTTTGAACCACTGTCACTTCATATGGCACATTGAATATTTATTGACTCATTTAACTTCACTGTTTAAACATATTGACCTTGTCATCTACTGATGTTGATAAGTCAAATAAACCCCTGATGCAAAGATATGATTGTTGTCCTCATATGTCAGAACAAACCTTTATGATATGTGGCACACACACAAAAAATAAATAGATTTTAAAAAATGAATAAATAAAATGTATTAGTTAAGGGCCGATCCTTGCGCTACCAAACATTTTAGAGAACCCTTTCTTAGCATAAATAAGGAAAAAACCATAAAGCTGACTGTTTTTGTAACCCCTGCCTCTTCCATATTTCCATACGGTCCCTGAGTGGTCTGTGATTGCATCATAACAAAAACACAATACAACAATTATCCAACAGCTAGGTCTTAAACAGCTGTTAAAAATTAAATGGTATTTGCTCTGTATTACATTAACTTGATGACAATACTGAATGAAATGATTGCCGCATTAACAGCTGCAGTCTTCCTCTTGCACTGTTTAAGTGAGCTGCTGTGCTGACTGAGTAATATCACAGGGTTTCTGCCATGACAAATTACTAGGTTGATTTCTTTTAAAGGATCACACATGTCCAGTGGCGCTGGGAGTGACAGCCGTCCTTCGGACAGGAACTCCATCCTTAAAGAGCCGCCTCAGCAGCTCAACTTGGACATCAGTGTTATGAGTTTTGCCTGCTGTGGTGTCACCCTCTGGCTGTTGGGGATTGGTTTGTCTCCAGAGGATGTGAGGTCTATATGTGTGTGTGTGTGTGTGTGTGTGTGTGTGTGTGTGTGTGTGTGTGTGTGTGTGTGTGTGTGTGTGTGTGTGTGTGTGTGTGTGTGTGTGTGAGGTAGAGTGATGTGGGGTGCAGGTTGGAGGTGGCACATACCTCCTGTAACTGTTTAGATCTTCAGTGTACAATATACAGTATATATATATGATAAGAGAAAGACAGAGGGAGGAAATAGAAAAAAATTGAATATATGAAGCATCCAAGAACTTTTGTTCATACTCCATAATACTTTGTAACAATATTTGTCCTTGAACGCCCCAGATCTAGCATTGTATCCAAATGCTGACATCGCCAGTTAAAAAAAATTCTGCCTCACCTAAATATTGAGCCCCACCCCCCCCCCCCCACCCACCCACCCACCCCCTCTCTAAATGACATAACATTGATATGATTCAAGACTTTAAAACGCTGCAGTACGATGTTGAGTTGTTGTTGTCTGTCCTGGGTAAGATGCTGGTGGCGGTGTCGGTTGTGGCTGAATGCTCCAGCTCTCCAAACCGCCACTGCCCCCCCCCCATCCCATCCCATCCATCCAGCCAGCAGCTCCAGCAGCAGCGAGCAAACAGATGTCTGAGAGAGTGCCCACTCCGTTGGCCGGCCTGCCAAAACCACCCGCGGCCCTGGAGGCCTCAGCGCCAGCTCTTTCCAGGGAGGCTTCACTCTCTGCACCACCATCCAGTACCCCTTACATCCCCCCTGCCCCCCCTTCCTCTCTCCCCTCCACCACCACCACCACCACCTCCTTCCCAAAACCCGTCCCTTCCATTTACCAGGGACATATATAATGTGCAGTGTGCTCTGAAACCAAGCAAAGAAGAAAAAAAACAAATTGACAAAACAAGACGGAACCTTCAAAAAAATGAAATCAAAATGCCACAAAACCCCAAAGCATCTTAAGATTACGCCAAATTGTTAAAGTCTAGGGAGGTGATGAAAATACTAAAAGAGGGCGGGATGAACAAACTATGCTCCTCCCAATGGGAGTGTGTGTAAATCTGTAAATAAAGGCTTTTTGTAGACGAGGAGGAGGAGGAGGAGGAGAGAACCACGGGGTAGTATATTCTTACTGCTAATCTCTATGTCTTTTTATGTGGTCAAAAGCTGAGATTCTGACACCTCCAGAGAATAACCAGGGAGCCTTTTATGGTTTCAAATCATAAATATCCCTCCTAGCTTCAAGGAGTTCGTTTCCTAAAATAATAATATTGCATTATTAAGAGAGGAGAAAAATTGATCTGACAGTGGAAGGTGAGGAAATGCAGCCTGTGGAATGAATGAATGAACTTACTGGAGGAAACCCTAGAGGAACATTACCCCCAAAATGACCTTTTAACAGTAGATTCCAATATACATAAGCGATATATAGGCTCCATTTCTGCTATAAATGTGTAATTTTAATCATCTCTTTTAAATGTATCATTAACGACTGAATTAAAGTCAAGGAAATCAAATTGAGGTGACATTTTTCCATTTTTTACTATATTTTTACCCTGTAGGGGTAAAAGGTAAAGTGGATTTCATCTGTGTGTAGGATTATATGTGAGTTCTCAGGTGATCGGCTGAATCACACAATGCTTTAACCACTTATTATTAATTTACAGCTAAATGAAAGTTGTAAAAATGTATTAATCTTGAATACATTGATTCATTTTTGTCAAGCCTGCATAGGCACCGCAAATTAATATAAGCTAGATCCAGAGTGCTGCGTTTACATTTTAAAAGAATATGACAAAAAAAAAAAAAATCTAAATATAAAGAAACTCAACATTCGTAATGAAATCACATTCATTGTCTGGAGCACATTCAGAAACATGACATTTAGTATTTAATACTGGAAAAATTGAATACTAATTAAATAGTCTGCATTGTCTTCTTTTCCATGTTTTTCAGACACTTGGCAAACTTAAACACATCAAAATTTAACAATTCCAATTTTTGATCTGTACACCAGAGTACTGCAGCATGTTGTTGAGCCATTTCATGGAAAAATCAGTTCTCTTAAATCATCATAGTTGGTAAAGAAAATGAGACTCCCTTTCCACTTCTCATAAATCACACAGCTCATGCAATCTGCTTTCCTGCTGAATATTTTTTGAATATGCCAGCTTCAGTGGTCAGAACAAGAACATCACTTTTTAAATGTGAAACTAAAAGATTTGGCTTCTAAATATGTGGAATTTTGTATTTTAATTTTAAACTGAGACAAATAGCAGCATATTCATTTCATAGAGTTAATGATGCCTATTTATTATGTATGACATTAGCACAATTCAGGAAAAGCAACTGTTATCATCTTATTCTGGATGTAAATCTACTAACATCTACAAAACACTAGAAGTGAAGTAAAGCTCATTGTTGTGATCATGTCCATGCTTCAGTATATCACTGTTTGTATGTAAGTCAGGTGTTTATATGCCAAGTGTCCAAATAACATATTTGTCGCTTTCTACATGAGCACCTCATGTGTTTTGACATCCTGTCATTTAATATTATTCATTTTTATGAGTTCAAGTAAATTATATTTGATATGTGTAGTTGATGTTTCCTCCCCCTCCCCTCTTTTTCCTATATGTGCATGAGTAACTGAAGACCCACATCTAAACGCAGCATTATAATACAGTCTGTTGATGTATTTTTATAAGTGTGTCTGCTGGTTTATTACATATGCAGAGGCATCAGTGCACAGCAAAATGGAAAAATGCATCAATATATTCAGAGAAAGGCAGGCCGTAGACAGCTCAGAAAATAACTCTACATCTGCCAGGCTTCATGCAAACAGCAGAGCCATCCTTAATGGTGAAACCATCGATGAAAACAGATAAAAACATTAAATATTCAGACATTCCTTTCACCCAGTATCAAAAGCGTCCAGATGTGGGAAGCTGAAGTTGTTATCATGAAGCCAACGACAGGCATTGAAAGAAATTCCTCTGAATTTCCAACCATATAAAAGTATTTTATGGCATGCAAATAAATGGTAATTTTTGACTATGGAGAAAAAAAACATGCCAATAAACCCTATCATTTGGGACTAAAACTCCACAAACAGGAGACACTTTCAATTTGCTTTGCCTGTCTCCCCGCGTTAGATGCTTGCGATTGCCGCGAAATTAATCCATTTAACAATCTGTGGCTTAAATTTGAGGATTTCCAGTTTTTTTAGAATATCAATAAGTTCCAATTGAAGAGAGGATTCTTTTGCAATTCAGGCATGTGCAGGCGATAACGGCAGAGTTGGCATGAAGAGAGGCAAAGATGGATTAATTATGCAGAGAACATGGAAATTCTGCTTATCATCGCTTAGCAAAGGAGCCCAGCTCACATAATCAGAAAACGAGGATGAAAAAAAAAATAACAATGCAATGGCACCTTCCAGCCCATCATCTTACAAGTTAGATTTTTCCTGTAATTAAAAAGTAACATACAATTATATTCATATCTCATATGCAGACTATGAGTGGGTGTATATTAAATAATTGCATTGGGATATAAGGGTTGAAGTAAAAAAAGGACGGAAAAAGGAAGTTAAAAAAAATCTTGTTTCACAAGGGTATAGCTCCCCTGGGTTGGATTGAACTACTTAGAAACTGAAAACTTAAATTATCTTCGGAAAGCAAACAAAGACAAAAGGCTAAGGAGAGAAGACAGAAGCTACTGTATATTTACTTACAGTCTAAACTGTGTTTCTGAGACGTGCTCTTGGTGCATTTTGCAAACAAGAATAATAATGTCTAAAGGCAGTTTTTGCTAAATCCCCTCTGAGGATGTATGATATGGAAAGATATATGCAGCATTTTGTTTCTTATTTCATGTCCTCTTCAGATTTGGCCATCACAGTTCTGCATTTCAGGATGTCGAGGAGCTGTGTTCAGCCTGCCAGCTCTGTGAGCAGCAGCTAATATGCGCTGGGCTTATGCTTGCATTTTTCTTATTCCTTAAAGAGAGAGAGAGAGGCAGATTAAACTGTTAATGTTGTACTGTAGTTGGTTGCTTTTTTTTTTTTTTTTTTTAAACCTCCTTTTCTGGGACACCTCTACCAAAAACACTCTCAGGTCAGAGGTTAATGCTATAGCTGCTTCAGCTCCAGATGAAGCCGTCATATTAGCTGGATTTAAAAAGCTTACTACTCCAAAATGTGAGAATGTTGCACGCAGAGTGAGGAGAATGATGGCTGCTTTTGTCCTAACATGTGTGCAGAAATCGCTCTAAGATCTGGCTAATGAGGGTCAAAGCCCTTTGTGTTGAATTTTCCATCCTCACAGTCTATACTAAACTAGTGTCAAATACGTCATATCCTAGCAACAACACTTTGGATGCTACGAAAAATATCATAACAAATTTCACAGTGATGCTTCCGAATAGGAAACATAGAATGGAAAACATATAAGAGGTGTCATGTTAGGTTTTGCTCTCCTGTTAAATAGTCACTCAAATGTTGAAGCTCAAATCAAACCGCAGGTGAGTATAGAATGGTTTAGTATGTATTTAAAAGAGTAATTCAGACTCTATAATTGTTCTGTCTGTCACATGGGCTTTGTTGCTTATAGTAAATTATGGTCATCCTGTGGTATTTTACACCATCCTGACTTTCTCAGCTGACCCCACGAAGCAAATCCCTCGAAACTTCTCAAATCAGTCTTTTTTTTTTATCCGAGATAGCTTTCCAGTTCACTTGCAGATTGCGGCAAAGCCTTTCAGACGGTGCACCTGTTGCTTGAGCCTTGATTTCGCTTTTTGATCAGAGGGCCCTTTCACAAAAGAGGGAAAAGAAGAGGCTGAAGAAGAGGGAGAGGCAAGAGAAAAGATCCTTATCGAATGCTCTCCACCGGACAATGAATTTTCCCCACCATTCAAATGTATCTGCAGAATGCTTGAGTGATTCATTACAGCAGATTCTGAAGTGTGACAATGGACCTCAGAAATGAGTGATGGTATCTTTTTGCTGATTTCATTTCCCTGATCCTCCTTATCCCCCTGGCCTGTGTACCTCTATTAATTAGAAAGTAGGGATTTCCACTCATCAACTGATGGGTTTCATGCTCTGCTCTGTCACAAATCTCCTGTCCACGCTATCTCTCTCCTCCCAACCCATGGCTGCTTTGGAACGTACATACTCCTCTCCGGCTTCAATCTCTGCTGCAAGTCAGGGTGGCTTTGGCGATTCATAAATATTTATAAACCGATTAAGAAAGAATAATAAAGTTATAAGACAGTGGTTGGTTACCCTTGAACAGTGCTGTGGATGACTTCCTAAGGAGGGGAAATGTGATCAAATGTGTCAGAGTCCTTTCCACTGCTTATTCGCTGCTGTTTTAATATATAAATCCTTCTTACTCACTGTTTTTAAGATAGAAACCGTTAGTTTGTTATTGTATTACTCACTTGAGCAACCACATAAAACAATTAGTTATATGACGTTTAGAATGATTAACTGCCATATGGTCAGATGATTCATAAATATGCAGCCAACATTGAGCTTATAATAATATTGTATAGTCACAGCAGGGGGGTGCAAAGTAGAATAAAAATGATAAATGTGAAGCCTTGTCTGTTGTGTTTTGTTGACATTGGTCTCATAGTTTCTCACACTTCACATCTGTATCAGTAGAAATGATAATAACTGCTAAATTAATCATGTTTTTCTCCTTTAAATATTTTTTTCTTATCTTTTGACTTTATTAGACAACAATATGTAAGAAAGTGCTGCAACACTAAAGGTGACAAAATAGAGAAATGACCATAAATTGGTATCATTGCACCAAATATAGAAGTATTTTATGTTTTATATCTTATATGGACGTTTAAATAAATATGTTCCTGTTGTATGCTAAAAAGGGACTCGCAGAAATGCACAGTATGTTATCATTGACTATCAGTTAGACTCCACACAGGTGTAACTCCTGGTTAGACCACTCACAGAACTCCAATAGCACAAATCAAAAGTGGTGCCAACCTCTATCACAGATTGAGAGCGAACGAAAATCAATTATATTTAACCACAAAAGTGATGCATCATTTTCTGTAGCAGACTTCTAAAAACAGAAGTCATCAGTTCAAACCCATCGTAATGAGAAATTCTCATAAAATAAAGAAAAGCCATAAAGTATCAAGCTGATAAAACAATATATTGCACTTTCACAAAGGGCCCACAGCCTCCAGGAGCAAAAACACACTAACACTGCAACTTGTTTTTAGATGCTAATGCATTGTTTGTTTATAGTAATCTATAAATGCATTTGTTGTTAGTGTTAACAAAGAAGGAAATCAATATTGCCTTGATTTATTCGAGTGTGTGTGGAATCTTTGCTGTGGGTGATGTGTAGAATTATATGAAATGTGCTCCAGACTATGATATGCATTTCATTTGAGTTAGCTTTTACTCTAAGTAAGTTAATTGGGATTTCAGAGATGTGGCAAATCTCAGGGCAGTAGTTATCTTGCTCTACAAAACATCTCATAAAATAAAAACTGCCTTCATGATGGAAGAAAATGGGGTTCAGCTGCAAAGCAAAAGGGCTTTATTTGCTATCAGAGCAAATGACACATTGCATACTTCCCAAAGCACCTCTTGCTTAGGTTTTTAGGGACGGTCTGTCTCTTGAAAGTGCCATTAATTATTAATGATACCCAGCACAGCTGAAATGGCCAATTTCCCTGTTGTCTCTATGACTAGAAGGGTGCTTGAGGGCGAAGACCTGCAATTAGCTGCTATATGTGGGTGGCCATTCTAGACAGCATCAACTCTTGTTAGTAGCATGACTGCAGAGGAAAGGAGACTGAACCCCAAGACTAATTATCCTTTCCCTCTTCCTTAAATATGAAGACATTAAAGTTGATTAGTCTTTCTAATTAGGTTATGCTTTTTGATACCACTTATGTTTTTGCTTCTGGCTTTTATGTATGATAATCTCTTTTTTGCATACTTGCCTGCAAAGTTGTTCCATTGTCGTCGCACGCGCTGGCATCAAAAAAAAATTGGAGACAAGAGCACACATGGGGAAAGTATGTATTTTTACATCCGTGTACAGCATGTAATAAATGCCCTGTATGTTTTTCCTCACAGAGTACTTGGTATTTTTGGAGTGCTTCAGCATGTGAAGTGGCGTGATGTTTTCTGCAACAAAAGCAACTGTAAGTCAACTTGTACGTGAATTGAGTATACAGAGAAATGAAACCACAAGAGCCACTTAACCCAAGATCCTGCTTTCAAATAACAGCTAAATCTGATATGCCAACCCCACTCCCCCTTTGCAACAGCACACAAGGACATGACTGGGCAGAAAAAGGAGAGTCCTCATCTGTAAGATTAGGTTTTGGCAACTCGACTCCTCTCCTCTGGATGTCAGATCAGCAGAGTAAATTATATTGAGATCCTCTCAGAGATGACAGATGAAATCTGTCTCTTTGGGCTTGACGTGGAGCTGCAGGTGATACATGATATGTGATAAGGCGGTGATGTCACGGCCGCAGGTGGCTCGCCCCCTCATCCCCCCCCCCCCCCCCCCCCCCCCTTCCCCCGTCATCCCCCCGCTACCCCCTCCACCCCCACCCGTCGTCCCTTCTACTTGTGTGGAAAATGGCAGCACTGTGAGCGGCTCACAGAGAACTTTTATCTCTCCCCATCTGTGTGGTCTCAAGCGCGATGATCTTGGACTCCAGCCATCTCAACCTTCATGCCATTTAAGAAAAAAAAGAGTGGAGGGGGTGGGGGTGGGGATGGGGATGGGGGGTGGGGCGGCAGGGCGGAGAGAAAAGAGACGGAGGGAAGGGAGGGGTTGCAGAAGGCTGTACGATCCTGCTTTTAAGTTTTAGGGCAAGACAGCAGCTGTTTGACATGTTTTTGTTGGACATGTAGCGATATGTATAATTTAAAAACAGGCTGCCGGTTCTTCATTTTCTGTCAGCGTGCCTCCACTGATCAAACATGAACTAAATTCATAATTTCATAATATTTTATAAGATACAGATTGCTTTTAAAAGTTAAAGTGAACTCCAACTTTAACAAAAAACAACCTTGTAATAAATCCTAATGTCATGAAGGTTATTCCAACTTTTTTAGAGAGGTATTGTTTTGATGTCATGGTAATTTTGAGTGCTGTAGTTTATGCTGCTGTTGACCTGAATTGTACCCAAATTGATATATAACCTTTTTTTATTAGATTGCATTAGTCTGAGATAGGAGTGCCTAATAAACTGGCAACTGAGTTCATTTTTTATGTGTAAAATCTTTATCTACAAAGCAGCAACTAGCACGTCTAGTTCTAAAATTAATGTAGTGGAGTAAAAAAGTGTAACACTTGCATATGAAATATAGCAGAGAGCACAAGTAAATACACGTAAAATTGTTCTTAAGTACAGTACTATACTTTCCAACTCTGGCCTATTATTGAAATTCAAAGCTATTTCACACTACAGTATATCAGAAGTAGACACCTTACAGGGTCAAAGGCAACTCACAACTACTGAAGCGTGGATAAAATATCTACATTCAAAGTTACAAGCCTCGAACCTCTGTTTCCCCCCTTTCCAGTTCAATGAAATGAGATATGAAGCACAAAAGGAGCAATCAAAAAATATGATGTGTTAAAGAAAAAAAAAAAGAAAAGAAAGTTAAGTTGGTTAATGGCTTCACCCTGCGCTTGAACAGAAGGGAGGGTATTTTCTTGCCAAGCTTTCCTGAACAAACAGGTACGCCTGTAGTTCTTGATAGGGACATCTTCACACTGCAGACACTGAGTGGAGCTTGAAGGACTTATCATTTTGAAATGAGGAAAAGTAAATATATGTTGCTTGTCAATAATTAGGAATGCCTTGCCTTTTGTTTCAATGCAGCAACTATGTATGTTGTTGTCAATGTGCCATTTCGGACTCAGCTGCACTTCAGAGATATAGAGGCTGCTCATGTTGTCTTGCCTGTATTGTGATATTACAGCTTGGCACAGTTCTTTCATGTTAATGGATAAACAGTAGCTAACGGTATATCGACTCTCAGGTTGTCTGTGTTTATACATAGAATTGCTTTTAATATAGGCTATAACATCAAAGATTGTTTTTAAGGTTATTCCATACAGTAATGCTAGAATTCAATTAATTTCTACGATTGTCTAAGCAGAATGAGACAGGAGGGCAGAGCTAAGGCACAACATTCAGCTAAATAGCTTTGAACTACAGATAGTTTCCATTAATTAAACTGGATTGCAAGTTGTTTAATCAATTTCAGAGCCCCAAACAGTGACAATCAACCGCCTGCAGTAGGTGTGTGTGTGTGTGTGTGTGTGTGTGTGTGTGTGTGTGTGTGTGTGTGTGTGTGTGTGTGTGTGTGTGTGTGTGTGTGTGTGTGTGTGTGTGCGTGTGCATGTGTGTACATGTGTGTGAGAGCGTGGTCAAAAAAAGAGAGGAAAACGAAAGCATTTGTCTGTTTGCAATGCTACCAGTGGTGCTGGCGTATAGGGTCTCACTAATTAACCTCCACGTTGATAATGTGCTTAATTGCTTTATATTGTGATTTCGTTTCTTCCTAGAGGTTATTCTCTCTTTCAGATTGCAGAAATAATCTTACATGCCTCAAAGGTGCGGAGCGGAGAATGCGATGTCCCAGTGAAACGCCGGTGCACGCAGGCATCTGTGGATAGACTTTGTGATTACCACCGCATTGACATCAATGGAAACCGTTTGACACCTGGCCCAGAGAGAGGGCAGCATCAGGCTGCAAGAACTTTGATTAAATAGAAGAGAAGAAAAAAAAAGACAAGCATAGTCGAGGGGGAAAAACTTGATGTAATTTTGTCTGATCACCGCGCTGGCCCTGTGTCCTATCAGGCAGAGGACCTCTCATCACCTTTAAATTTCTCTGGGCTCATGAAAAGACCAGACACAGGTTTGATAAAAAATGAAAGAAAAAAAACTATGGCAACACAAAATGGGGTGGAATGAGACTCTGATCCTCTGCCTTTTGATATCTGGTGGAGTCACTATGCAGCAATTTAGCTGTAGTACAATTTAAACTCCTTTGAATTTGAATTCATGCAGGCATGTAGAGAAGAGGATACAGCACACAGGAGGTGAGAGGAGTAACATACTGAACTTTTTATTGAAATATTGCAAAATGTACAAACTAGCATGCTATAATATAGACATTACATGTAGATTTTAAGCACATTCCTCCATATAAAATAGAATTTACACGAAAAGTGAAGGGTAGTGCTAATCAGGAGGACTCTGAGAAGTACATTAGTACTTCTACCAGCACCCCATTAGTAATACCCAGCACTGAATATAAAGGACATATTATTTCATTGCAACCCAGTTTATTTATGGAACAATACACCGCAAATTACCACGGCATTGAAACTGAGGAAAATCAGCTAAATATACCTTCACTTGGTAATGACATGGGATTGTTCATAGATAACAACACACACCTGCATCTCATCCTGCCTGCACGAGCATACTCACACCACACACACACACACACACACACACACACACACACACACACACACACACACCTCCCCCCTTTCTGTTTGTTTTGTTTTGGGCAGTGAGGATAACACCTGCCTCTTCCCAGTTAATGGTCTTTTTAATTCATGGCTCAAACCCATTTAAAGGCAAACCCTTTCACAATTTGCTTAATTTCTGATGTCATTTCCACCCTATAATTACTGTTCTCTCCGTCATATTTATCAGTCAATGTACCTGCAATGAAAATATAAGACCTTGACACCACTTTTGCGGAATCAAAATAGTATTTAATTTGATGTCTTTGGCTGTCAAACAACATTGTTCGAGGGACGTAATTAGGACAAATTTATCTTTTTTTTTTATTTTGGGGATATTGCCAAGACATGTGGGACCTTTATGATAAGAAGGGGGAAGAAAACGTTTGAACACTGCTGCCCAGTATCTCATGGTTATTGTGAATGGCTTTCAGTAAAATTAATGGTGTGGGGGAGATTGCAGTGTGGCCGTGGTAAAACAGGATGCAGATGTGGTTCCAGGGCATCCAGGTAAGGAAGCAGTCATTTCCTAAACACTGTGCGGATACGCGCGCTCGCACACACAAGCACTGTGTAAATGTAAGAGGCAAAATAGGAATTTGGATGATTGTCATCATGTGTTCCTATTACTCCCACCGTTTTCTCTTTTGTCACATTTTTTGCCCCTTGACCTGCCTCATTTTTCCCTGAACGTGTACATGTTTTTGTTGCTTTTCAAGACTTCCATGAGCCTGAAACCTAATCTGACTCTATTTTAGCACCAGAGAAGTAAATTAGCAACATAAAAAATGCCCTTGAAATGGTTTCTGCAAAGTGTTTAGTGGGAAAATCGCAAATAACTATTATATGAATTTAAAAAAGCATCTTTCTATACTTTTAACTACTGTATAGTCAATGACACAGCCTCATCCTAGGGAAAAAAAGGCTACACTTTTTCTTCTTCTACCACTTCATTGAACTGCACTGATCTATATGCAAACAAGGAGGAATATGTGCTAGACAACTGCTCCCAGCAGAGTGAAAAATTACTCTTGGGGGACAAACAGATTTTTGTGAGGTTGTTCTGCTCCTGTGTACAGCCAGATTTTCCGTACACAACCTGCTATATGTTATGTTGTCGAGACTTTTTTTATTTTTTCAGCCGCAAAGGAAAATTAATTGCGAAGAGGGCCGAGAATTTGTTTTCATATTGGCTTGGAGCTGAGTGCCAGGATGGAGGAGGACAGCTGTGGGGGAAGGCTGGCCGACCCGCTGCCTTCTGCCTCTCCCATGCCTAGCTGCACAGAGTCTGTGACAAAACAAGCCTCCAGGAATACTGGGCAAACACTGAGAGCCTCTCACTGGGATCCGCACTATTTCCTGAGAGCACCACAGCCAAAAAGATTCACACTTCCATTACTGTCTCTACTGCGTGCTGTTTTATTTTTTTTACTTCCTCTAAATTGAATTGTTGCTCTCGTATCACTTCGCTATCAAAGATATGGAATAGTCACAATCGCAAAATGCTCTTCAGTCAGTGGCTTGCAAATATGAGCATGGCATCACTCGCCGAGGTGCTGAAATTGCAAACAAACATGTTCTTTTAACACGCTTTAACAACTTGCAACAAGAAATAAGGTCAAGCATGTTGTAAGTGATTCCACCTCTTCTCAATCTGTGTGTGCTCTCACTGTACGAGGCTGTCGAGGCTCAGCCAGCAGAGATGAGAGAGATAGGGGGAGGCTGAGGTAGGAACCATTTTCACACTACCACAATTACAGGAACCGTCATTACATTGCTCACTCTTACTCAAATACAGATAGAAGCCCCCAAAAAATTATGCGCAAGCTAGGAGGAGAAAGTGGCTCACTTCTGTTTGCTAAATTAATCGCTTCCTAAATGGCTCCAGGCCAGGCAAAGTTAACATTTGCAGTTTCAAAGGTTTTCAGCGCTTGCAATGAGCCATGAAATTACTGCATGCCGTCGAAAATGGCAGCTGATGAAAAACCCAAGGAGCAGGTCCCACAGGCAGAGAGAGCTTGGAAGTGAAATCTTAAACACAAAGTCTCATTTCTGATTCGGATCATGGTGAAATTCAGAACCAAACTCACAGAATGTGTGAGACCAGTGTCCGAAAGCAGGACAGGTTGTGACAAGACAGATGACAAGCAGCTGTTTGAGGCCTGGCAAGCTCGTCCAGGCTCCGAGGAGGGAAGGTGAGCGCAGAGGTTGGGTTGAAGGACCGTAATGATGATGTCGAGGTGCTCAGCTGCAGCCAAAATGGACTGACCCAAATTAGGTTTGATTAAATCACAGGGGTGACTCCGCAGTTCTGCAGACATCATTAACATCAAAATGATTATGGCGGAGCAGTTTGGCTCAGCTGAACCCAACCAATTCACACCAGCAGTCTGATGCTGGAATACTCACATTTGCATATTGACTGAATTAAGCAGTATCCGTGTCCACATACATCTGAAACATAAAGGAATTCATTTGGGATCCATTGCTGCTCTGCCTTAACTTTGTAAGAAATTTTGAATTTTCTACACATGATCCAGTGTCAAAAAACAGACTCCAAATGAACAAATATATATTATATAATTCTGACAAAAAAAATGTTTCAGGCTGTAAAATTCAAAATATTAAGATCAGTTTATACGGTTTTCTTGACATTTGATTCCACATTCGTGTGCATGTGGGTAAAAGCATACCTTAGAGATGAACATTTCCTAAAAACTCCAACTGTGCTTTGGATCTCTGGTGCTTGCCTTGCCAGGAAAAAAAACTCCCCCACATATCAATCTGCAATCATAGAGCCTAGCGGACACTTTGGATTGCGGAAACTTTGACCTATTTTTCAATGTTGGAGTGACCAACCAATTTAGGAGCCAATTTGATTTTTTTTATTAAGCATGTGTGACATGAAATTAGATCCTCAGT
This sequence comes from Scomber scombrus, assembly GCF_963691925.1. Lineage (NCBI taxonomy): Eukaryota > Metazoa > Chordata > Actinopteri > Scombriformes > Scombridae > Scomber > Scomber scombrus. Next base: position 6,435,693 of record NC_084976.1, read on the forward strand.
TAGTTGATATCTGGAAGAGTTGAAGATAATCATTTGACGCCTTATGTGTATCTACTAAAAGAGTGATCGTCTACCTACTCTCAGGCTAAAAATACTCACCTTGGAATGTGCAGTTTGTATCTGAGTCCAATCCAAGCACTGGCATGGTAAATTAATTTTGAATTATTTGGTCAAAAACAGGGGGACACTCTTTGCAAAGACACCGCCTATTACTGCTAATAGAATTTTTGAGTATGTTTATCTTGCTGTTCATGTATTAATGACATTTAAATATGTTATGCCTCCACCATAAAACATTAAATACTCTTTTGTTAGGTCAAATTTGGAGTGAGGGAGAAGTGGTGGGTGTTTATAAATGAGAGCTTAATTAATTAAAGAATGCATTACATTTTAATGGTGAATTGTTAACTCTCGCTGTAGCCTCATTAATATGTGCCCCGTGGGGATTTCAGTGCCATCATTTCACCAGCAACCTGCTGGCTGCAGGTCCTGTGGCTATTTTATGGTGCTTTAGATTGATAGTTGACAAAGCAATTAATCACACAGAGGAACGACCATCTCCTCAGTGTGTGTAGCAGGAGGAGGAATTATCATTTACATTTTCACCAGTAATGAGTTAATGCTGTGTTTTATACAATCTCTATTAGCTGAGGACATTCTGGTATTGGTGGGTTTTTTTTTTTTAAAGAATCACTGCACAAAACATTTTCTCACTTACATTTAGAAGTATCAACCCATACACATTGTTTTGCTATTATTTTTATTAAGTCTTAAGATCTTGTTTTGAGGTAAAAGGAAATTCATCCTTGGTGCTCGCAGCATTGAGGAATTACGTTTAGAAAATAAAAAGCAAAATCTCAGAAACAATGTCCTGTTTACTCGGATTATTAAGAAGTTCTCACAGTTAACTTTTTTTTTTTTTACGTAAGAAAAAGTCTTTGAAAACTTTTCGGGGTAGTAGTGGAAAAAAGTGTTACTATAAATAGGTAAATTGGATTTATCACTATTGTATTGGGGTTAGATGCAGAAATCAAGGCAAATATATCAAAAGCTAGATAAATAAATTGAAATGTGTCTTTTTGTGAGTTGGGTGAACTGATGGAGTTCTGAATGTGTAATCATTTGTAGCTTAAAAATGAGTTCTTTAGGACATAAATAGTTTGGTATCACATACTCATACTGAGGGCAGAGCTTCACAGCATGTGATTACCTGTTAACATGAACATAACTCCATGTTGACATGTCATTGCTGAATCTCTGAGTGGCTTTGGCACCCACTTGTGCATGTGTCAGCATTGTGGCTACCAGCGAGAAACACTGTCAGAAACATGGTCTTAAATTTGACTTTAATCCAGGTTTAAGTCACATTTTTACAATACACCTTTTAGTCATTTGACACTTTTTTAAGTGATCAGAGAAATAAGATAGGAAGTCATCACTATGACAACTATGACCTGTAAGGACTATGTGTTACTTCAGAAAAGAAACAATAGGTTTACTGGCCTTAAGAAAGGATATCCAATGTATTGAACTTTAGAAGAAAAAATATCTTTTGTCCAGCTTCATGGAAGTGGTCTCTGGGCAAGCCAAATAGATTGGCTCTCTAAGTGCTCCATCCAGGATACAGTTCTGTTGGACTCTTTTGCTTGTCCACAGCTTTCCTCCTTGTCCTAACCCAAAGTGGTGGTCCACAGTCACAGGGAATACTTGGGCTTCCAATTCATCCTGAACTGACACTGCAGCTTCTCTATCACTGGTAGCTAACAGTGTTAAAGTGGCTGTCCAGTCCACTGTAAAGCCTAACTGTCAATTTCCCTCATATCATCTGACTACCTCCTCTTAACTTACAGCATGCAGTTCAGTCCTCTCCACGTGACTGACTGTTTACACCCCACTCACCTCCCCCGGAACCTGCTTTTCTTTTCTCCTGTTTCATATCAGGCACCTGTTTTCAGTGCTACCCCCTTCTACCATTCTTCCCTGGCATTAACACCCTCACCGGTCCATTTCCCTACCCAGATCATTGTTAAATATAGGGCATCCCCCCTAGTGAGACGTTTTACTGTGTGTGGTGGATCAGACCCTCACTACCTGCACCCCTTGGCTTGGGCCTCTGCTTTTGCATGCAGTGAGTCTGTGACCCTTTGGATGGCACTGACAAATACCCGCTCTATTGCGAATAAGTCTTTCATACTCAACGATTTTTCATTACAAAAGGCTTGGATTTTGTTCTGACTTGGCAGATGAGCTTGGGAAACACCCCCCTAACCGAAATGTGCCCAATGGATTGTACTTTTATCAGCATTCCCAGGACCTCAGGCGGGGGTGGAGGACTTTCCGTGGTTTTCAGAAACTGCTTTCAAAGTCGGACAGCGAGCACTGGGGCTTTCTCCTAATTTATTGACCCCCTCGTTACATATTATATAGTACAAACAACATTTCTTGTAGCTTTGTTGTGTTTTACTCAATCTGTCTAATTCAGATTCTCTGCCCAGTAAACGTCGTAAATCTGCTCTCAGCTGAGAAGTTTTCTGCAGTTTTGACCCAAGTGCAGTGTTGTCATCTCATGCTGACATTACTATTCTGGTCCAGTCCTTTAATAGACATTGCACCATCATTTTGGATAAGGTGGCCCCTAGCAAAGGGCAACTGCAGAACATGTCCAGACCTGATTTTCTGGACATATGTGTTCATATGTCTAAATGGGTTTCTTTATGGATAAGATTAGAAATGTCAGGGCATCATCCCCCTCTTTTACTCCTTTTTCTGCTTATCCAATTTCGTCACCAATTTTGCATTGCCTCTCTTCTATTTTCCTGCAAGATCTCATTGATCAGGTGAGTAATATGAAACCATCCTCCCTCCCATCATTCATACTTAAAATGTATTTTTATCTATTGGTCCATGCCTGGTCTTGTTCAGCCTCTTCTGATAAAAACAAAAACAAACTAACTTTGACCCATCCATTCCCAAAATCTACAGGCCTATATCTAAACTGTCATTTATCTCAAAAGTTTTAGAGGAAGTTGTTGCCAAACAGCTAACTGCTGTCTGGACCACATTACATTTTAGATAAATTCTAATCTGGTTTCTGTCAGAAGCATTCCACTGAAACAGCTCTTCTCAGGGTCTCCAATGAAATAATGATGTCCTATGATAGGGGTGAATGCTCTGGATCTTAGCACAGCCTTTGGTATTGTTGATCAAAGCATCCTGATCGAAACACTTAGTCATTCTCCTATCTCTCGGATAGGGTTTTTCTGTGTCACTTCCTCCTGTGGTGTGCCACAGGGTTATGTCTTGTGTCCTATACTATTTGCTCTGTATATGCTTCCCTTAAGTCACATCATTAGTACATTTAAAGGTATCTCTGATCACTGTTATGCTGATGATATTCAGCTGTACTGTATGTCTCGTTTAAGCCTGATGATAAATGATCTGTTTTGCATAATTGCCTGACTGCCATAAAGGTCTTGATGGCTAACAATTTTTTACAACTAAACACAGATACGATTGAGGTCCTTATCATTACTTCAAATAGCATAGCTTCCAAGATTGCTCAACGTATTGGGTCCCATGCTTCAGCTGCAAAGTCTAATCTTAGAAATATCTGTGTTATATTTGATTAGGCTATGTTCTTTGATCAGCATATCAAATTGTTAACCCCTACCCTTTTCTTCTATTTACGAAACATTTCCAAATTCAATTCTGTTGTATCACAGCTACAGATGATTTTTCATGCTTTCATATCATCCCAGCTACACTACTGCAACACCCTTTTCCACCTGCCCCAGCAAGTCATCTCTGCAATCTACAAATGGTCCAGAGCACTGCTGCAAGCCTGTTGACCAGGTCCAGCATGATGACTCACACCACATCTTATCATCTTTTCATTGGTCTCCCATCAAGTTTAGGATTTATTTTGAGGTTCTTTTTTTCACATATGGTCAGACACTTGTCTGAACTGCTCCATCTTATATCACCAGTAGGTCACTGAGGTCCTCTGAGGTCCAGGCCTTACTGGTTGTGCCTTGTTATTGACTAAAAACAAAAAGTGATTGTGCCTTTAAAGTTGTGGCTCCAACACTGTTGAACACATTTTTTCCAATAGACATATGATTGGCCTTTGTCTCATCTTGTACTGTCTACTGCTTTACTGTTTCTTGTGGTCTTATTTTTGAACATTTTACTCTTGTGAAGCACTTTGTGACTCTGCTTTTTGAATGGCCCTATACTAAATAAACATTACTTACTTACTATAGCTGAGGAAAGTGTGACATAGGTGTTATTAATTGTAAAGTAGGAACAAATATATGTTTTTATAAAGAGTCAGTTAACCCAAATTATACAATTTAAAAAATAATATCTTCGTACTGATTGAGCTATTAGATTTTTTTTTTTTTTTTTTTTAATAATTCAACACCAACACGTATTTCTAGAAACAATGTCCACATTGTTCAGGTTTCACATTTCAGTGTGAGAAGTTTTGGTTGAGTTGAGAAGATAACTGCTGAAAGATGTCACTGCTGATGTTTTAAAGAGTAATTGTTCATTGCTGTGAGCACCACAAACACAATTCAATTCTCCTCCATTGTTTTGGGGTCGGCAAGATCTGAGTGAATAATAGATACCACATGAGGTAAGAGAGCAAATATGTCTCTATCTTTTTATGTCTCTGTCATTTGTGTGTATGGTTAGCATATAAAGAAGACAATTATTTCTATACACCATGAGTAGTTTTCTATAACAACACTGATACTGGGGCGAGAACTTCACAGCATGTAGAAACATGTTAACATGAACATAACAATGCCATGTTGACTGGCCAAAGGGCATACAAGTCCCTGCACCACTTGAATAGTGCTGTTTAAAGCTTTCTCCCTGAACCTAGTTGCTCTGAAGCCGCCATTTTCTCTCCTTTCACTCCTAATTACCATAGCCTCTCCAGAAAGTCCTCTGTTGCTCCATCTGTCCCCTCAGCCACTGACAGAGATGCTCTAATCACCTCGCATAGCAGGGCTCACATGGGAAAAGACTACACAACCACCATACTGTCTCAGATATAGAGCCGCTACTGGATGCCAACACCTCACAGGGGGTAAGCTATAAACACTGGCCGCAGCCTTGTATGGGATATGTTCAGTGATGTGCGCTGAAATGGAGCCATTTCATGTTACAGATCTCCCACACAGCCTGACAACAGTAATGCCAAACAGGGTTTTGTATGAAGTATATGTGACATATGCCAAGTGCGCCGGCAGTCCATCAGTAGCTCACATCAAAATGACACTCAAAGGACGAAGCTCTGTTTTTAGAAGCGTACTGTAGGTTTACATTATGCTACATACTGTATGTGAGCATATAGTATCACAGCAGGGAGACTTGGAAGGGAAAGCGTGTTTTAATGTTCAAGAATATCAGAAAAGTAGATCTAATTGAGAGAGAGGAAGAGAGAGGGAAGCAGCTTGTTATTGAAAAAAAAAATTCTTTAACACTCTGCATGTGTTCTAAAGATATGCCTCAACAGATCTGTGCATTTATTTAATCTTATTCTGTATGCCCAGCAGCTTGATATCTCACCCTACTTGTATTTGATTCTGTTATTCTCACCCAGGTTGACACCTCCTGACTTCTCATTTTTGCTTTACCCCCCTTCTCTACGACTTTCATGTGTTCCTTTTGTGGGGCGCTTCAAGTTTCCTCCAAAACTTTTCCTAAAGCAGAGACGAGAGAAACTTTCCGGTTCTGCCAGAAAGCCTTCTCATCTTGGCGGAGGAGCAGCCGAGGGAACTCTCAAATGATGACAGCCATCGTGAAAGGGCAGATAAGCCCGTGTGGCTTTGCCTCTGATTGTATGTTCATCTCATTCTGATCCGGCCGCGATTCTAAGCCCCTGTCTCGCAGTCCTCACTCTCCCAACAGTTGATCTTCTGCATGTCATTGAAATCGTCTTATAGCTGATCCAGGAGACAGGGGGAAAGTGGCTGTTTGTCACCCAACTTCAGTCTTGGCAATGAAGACAAGTTCTGCTGTCCTTTTTTTTTTTCTTTTTACAGTGTGACTGAGTGACCAGTAAGTTTTTATGGTTTGTTTTACTGTACAGTAGATTATTATAACACATGAGATACATTTTCAAATGATTATGGAAAGGTCTGCCGTAAAACTTCATTAAACGACACAATGTCTGACATTTTGTTGTTTGTAGATTGTGCTATTTTTTATTTCCCCCAGATTATGTCATGTTAACAGCATGAGCTATTTTAGACTCAGCATGTCATACACAGAGAAATGTATCGTAGAAGAGGGAAAGATAGCAATCACCATCCTCAGCAGACCAGAATGCAACCCAGCAACAAGACACATTGTGTTGTGAGTAAAGGTCATGACACTCATGAATCTGCTCTTTTACTCTTGCTAAGCTATTGTTATTATTATTATAAAATGTCTTTTTATAATAGTCTCTTTTCCCAAAACTCCTTTTCAAGAAAAGAGGGTTTTTTTTTAAAAATCACCTCTTAGATAATCATGATGATTAACCGATGGATGGACTAACAAGAGACTGGACAGCATCAAAAACCGAAGAGATCAAACGCCCCGGATACTCTGTCTTAGCCTCATGAATTTTCCATAAATCTTGCCAAAAATAAACTCTCCACTAGCAGCTCAAAGAGGTTTGCTAACTGCTACCAAAAACTAAGTACAGCTGTGGCTGATGGGAATGGCATTAGTTTATCTGCTATTTTGTCATAAAACAAAATATTGGTCAAATAGAATTATAACTAGATGGTGGCACTAGATAGAAAGTGAGAGAATTATGATAGTTATCACACACATTTTATGACAATCTATTCAATAGCCAAAAATGTCAAAGATGGTGGATAGGTCACCGAGATCAGGAGGATTTATCCTCTGTAGAAAATTTCATGGCAGGCCATCAAATATATATTTTATATAGACCAAGGGTTGGAGCAACTGACAGACCAACCTTTCCATCTCTATAGCCATGCTGCTAGTGTGGCAAAAAACAAGTCAGGGTTCTTTAATTGACTTTTTTTCAAATAGGTCACTGTATGTGGGTCAGTGAAACACATAATGAAATTCAACAAAACCAAGATGACCAAAACACATACACGCTTTTCAGATATCCCTTTACATCAAATCAATCCTTCATCAATTGCCAGTGGTATTGGGGACACAGGGGCCTCTGCCTTCACTGTAAATTATATTTAATATAAATCTTCTTGAAACTGAATGTCATTTTAAAGCTTTAGCTTTTACCAAATCTCCTCATTCCATTGTTCATTATACATTTGTGTTGCATTATATTTATATTACATTGCAAATTGCTCCTGGAAATATAATGCAAGTCCAAAAGAGAGACTGATGTTGCTACAACTTTCATCATACAGTGTAGTGAGCACTGTCATGTGATTTGTGGTCAAAATACTTGAAGAAAAATGGTCAGTGCAACGCATTTGACGACTAAACAGCAGTCTCCTCCAGTCGTATTTGCGAATGCAGAACAGAACACATAAACATATGCTAAGGCTTTCAAAGCATTCAGGGATATGTAGGGAATTGCTCACTGCAGCGGAAGTAGATGAAGCAATTTGCCAGAAAGTGGGTACAACACAAATATATATCAATTAGCAAGAAGTACAGCACTTAATCAGAAAGTAACCACTGAAATGCATCAAACAGCACAGACTGATGAGATCTAACAGTGTATCCAACGGTTGAATTTATCTTTAAGGCAAGTGGAGCAAGCAGGACTCTGGAGGCAACTTGAAGCTCCTGAGTTGGTGTAAAGCGATACAGAATAAAGAAACCTGAAAGGTTTTTTCCACTTCAAAAGGCACTGCTCCTCCACCATGGTTATCAAGGCTTAATATTTGATTTTAGTTGACCATTTTCCATTAAAAACATGATAGCCACTGTAAGAGTGACAGACCTAGGCTGAGGTAGCACTACACTCGCACACAGCCCCCCCACCCCCACAGGGAGGTACATAGCCTGCTTACTAGAGTGTGCAGGCCGAACAGTTCCCTTCACTTAACTTGACATTTCCAGCTGCACTGTCTGCGGCGGGTCCTGTGTGGTGTCACATCTATAGCCCCTGCAGTATGCACTGCTGAACGCTGCAGGTCTTAAATGAGATCCCAACGGGAAAGCAGAGCTGAGAGTGGGGGTGTGAGAGGGGCATTATCTTAGCCACTAATGAACAATTGTATAATTTCTATCAAAAGCAGTCTTAAGGCCTGCTCAGTCTTACGGTATCTCCTCTAAATACTGTCATGATAAAGGGACCGTTAAAAGAAGAAGGCTGGTGGGGGAGGAGGGGAGGAGGGGCTTGGAGCTGTCAAGAGGGGCCACTGTGGTCAGGAGGAGTGCTAGAAAGGAAAGTCTCTCCGCCTTTATCTACCATTTCCTGCTCCTTTCCTGGCTACATTAATAATCTGTAAGAGCAGACAATCACGCACGGCCGTGAGAGATAAAACACGGATGACAAAATATCAACTTCCTGCTACAAAACTCAAAGCCGTTATTAGAATATCAGGCACAGACGGTAATTAATTTCAACTTTAATTACTTCCACTGTTCCTGTAGATTAGATCACAGGTTTGAGATGGGTTATTAAAACAACTGGGGAAATCTGCCAATATAAAAAAAAAAAAGTTAATTTCTCCAACCCCGTCTCTTAACCTGCTTGTTGAGAGATGCAATTACATCTTTGTGCTGCAGACAAGGGTTGATACGATGTAGATGAAAAAGACACCCGATCACTTTGGGTGCAAGCTGGAAGGGTTTTTTTTTTTTTTTACATGCAACACTTAGAGATATCAAAAAGGTGATGGTATCATCTAATCATAAGGTTATAATGATCTTACTGTATGTTTTCTATCTGTATCAGTGACAGGCAGTAAAATAGGTATAATTCACACAATCTTCAGTAGAGATAAAGCAGCGACCTAAGATAACAGCAATGCTTTAGTAATGCATTATGTGGTTATTTTGAAATGGGCGCTTTGCCTCCAAAATTCACAACAGAGGTATTGTGCTGTTTGTTCTTTCATGAACAATTTAAAGCATTCATAAGGCATGTTTCATCTCTCATACCAAGACTCAAAAAAAAGAAGAAAAAAGGTCAAGCATCATTTAAAGATGGTTTTTAATTTCTCTCAAAACAGCATTCAAAGTGACTTTATTCATTTTTTATTAAAATTAGTCCTTTCACTGCAGGGTTTTGCTTATATTCTGTTACTAAATGATCCCTTCATCACATCCCTTTGATAGTTGGGATGGCTTCAGGAAATTGTTCAAATAGCATTTCACCACAGAGAAAAGACACTGGCTGTGATGGATCCATGGCTGCATATGTGAATACATACAAGACACAATGGTCCTGGAATTGTTGATATTTAGACTAGGTTTATTTTTCTCTATTTTTCTTAGTGGGACATTTGGACCATTTGCTAACTGGTTCATGCACTCTGAGTTGCGACACTTTAACATACTACATCTGGAATTTTTATTTATAAAACATTTTGTGTTTATTTTGAATTTTTTTGTTCTGTCCATGTAATGCAGAAGTACATAGTTACTAGAAACCATTGCTACAGATTGATGTCAAGCTAATATGTATATTAGTTTAATATGTAAAACATGATTGCATTCACACACACAATACATAAATGCACATTGATTCTTCTTAGACTGCTGCTCACATCCTCACATCCACCATGTATACACACATAAAGAACACTCTCTACTACACTACAATGTTTTAAAATGACATCATTCTTCCTCTATGAATATGCAATTATGTTTTGTTTCAAGCATTTAACTGCTGGACACAAGAGCTATCCTACTTCAGCTCACTACTACTTCAATTTGTTCTCAGTGAAAGAGAGGTTTCAAAACTGGGTTCATACAAGGACATCTTAAACTTAGATTTAAAATGAGCACAGAGAATTTCTCCCTTTAGTGGATGAATGAAAAAACTCACATTATTCTGCACGGTGAAGGTCAAACGTCCAGGTGTAGCAACAAAAAGTAGGGGTAGACTTTAATGTATGTACCTTCTTGTAATAGATTTGTATTGTATTAGCTATAAATCTCCTGCACTTGAACTTCTTCCATTTTATATAAGACCCAGTTTCTGTGCGTTGTAACAGTGGATTCTGAAATGCACACAGTAGAAGTGTAGGTAGTTTGACAGCATGTTCCTACAATAAAATACAGTGAGCATGCAGCCAACAGGCAGCAGTGGTCTCACAGCGTCATGAGTGCCTGAGCTACATCAAATCTAAGACAAACTGATAGTAGAATCTGAGTGCTACACATTCCACTTGTTTTTCTCCTTGCCTCGATACTCATGGATGCGCTCAATAACACTTTTAAATGTCCCTCTAATAGAGCATTCATGGTGTTGTAAAGGGGCCATTCAGGAGCAATCCGCATCTATCAACACAACTGAATGACTTATGTGTACAGCAGATATGAGCATGACGAGGCCTTGATTTCTTTGCAGTAAATAGGGAGCCGCATTCAGTTATGTGCCTTAAATCCTAGCCAGGCAGCCTGGCCTTGTTTCTAATAGGACCATATCAGTTGATTCAATGCACACTTTTCTTCATCAATCAAAATAACATCAGACACCCTTTCATACTTTGCAACCTATATGCAAATAATCTGCTCCAAATGGTAATATCATATGGAGCAGACAGCATATTTGCAGTGGGATTATAGAATGAAAAAATGCATTGCAGATATGCCACTTCAAATTAAACGCACAGCCTTTTTCTGCTATCTTCCTTCAGATAGTCTAATTAATTTACTTCAACTATAAATAAATATTTAGTTTCTTCCTAGCGCAGCACACAGGACAAAACTGGTTTGGTGCATCAAGTCTTCATTATACAGTAGTGTTAAGGGCTATGTGGGAACGGCTAATCTTAAAATCCCTGCCACACAATAAACAGAGTGACAGAAAGGAAGGATGTATGAGATAAGTCTCCAGTAATGAAACTGGATGCCAAAAGGAGAGGACAGTATGTAATGAAGAGAGAGCAGAGGGGAATGTTTAAAATAAGTTCAAGAACAAAGATAACGCCCCAAGGATGATGCTATCTCCTGGATTGAAGAAAGCATTTCAGTAACAGAACGGTCACAATCACTTAATCGGCTCGACTCCACCCAGCACCGTCCATGTCTTCCATCATATGCTTTTTCCCCCGCTCCAAACAGTCAATTTTCCTTATGTGTGTGTGTGTGTGTGTGTGTGCATGTATGTGTGTGGGCAACATCTGAGTAAAAGGGTTACAGAAAGCACTGATGGCTCTGTCAGAGAGGAGGGTGGCCTTGTATTACCGGGGCATTGCACTTCAGTAAGTAGAGCGTGTGAGCCGTGCTGAAAAGATGACCAAGTAGGTTGAAAGAAAAGGATAATGTGTGATAATGAAGTCCATCTGAAGACTAAGCTCAAGGCAAAAGAGGAAATCATACCATACAATTATTCTTACAATACTGATATGTGGTCATGTTTTAGCACTGATACTGTATTTACAATCCACATGGAAAGAGGGGATCCTGTAATTTTCTTCTAAGTCCTGCAGCTTATTTGAGAAGAAATGTAAAACCAGTGTTGGAAAGTAATCAAATACATTTTCTGTACTGCTGCCAGTATTTCCAATACATTTTACTTTATACTTCTACTCATCTATTTCTACTCTTTTAAGGGAAAATATTGTACCATTTACTCCACTATATTACTCAACAGGCAGTAGTGGTTAAAATTATCTACACCTTGAAATTCTACGACAGTAAATTGCTGCTCAAGGTGTCTTTATGTCATTAAATCATTAGATTGAACCTAAAATTCTTATAATATTAAGCATGTTCTGTGGCAGATAATAGTTGATTTCTTTGTTATTATGTTTCTTCTACAAATGAAATATAGATTTGACATTAAAACCAAGGTTTCATTTTTTTTGCACTCATCTCCATCTTTTTTATGAATTTAGTTTTACAGTTTTTACATTTGGCTTTCTCCTGTAAGTTCTCTTTAATTTTATAACTGAGGAAACAGGATGAAGAGAAACTGAAATATCTTGAGTGTCATAGGTCAAAGTTACACTCCAGTCCAGTAATTGATCAAGTAGCTGGATGCAGGCAGTTAACAGCTGCCAGACACTTAATATATTTTCATGAGTTGTTAGAAGTTACATGGTCAAGTGTTTGTCTTATGATGTAGTAGTAATTCATAATAAAATATAACAGAGAAGTTAAATATTGCTGCTAATACTTCAGAATCTCTCATTTTGAATTTTGTTCTACTTTTCTCAATCAAGGATCTGATAGCTTCTTCTTCCATTGACACAAATAAAGCTTGAGTTCAGTCCCAACTAATCCCACAGAGTTAAACATCACATGAATAAAACAAACAAAGTATGATTTAATATATGGTGCTGACTTTATGAAGGTGTCATACATGCAGTAACTAATGCTGACAAAACAGCTACAAATAATCTGTATTCTGCTGCCGACACTTCCTCTAAAACTTCCTTCCCTTTCACTGTGATCCACTGCTGTACTGTACAGCGCCGTCTCCCCCCAAACAAGCTTATTTATAAAAGCTGCCGAAGCTCTACTCAAATCCTCTAGATCCTGGTCCCTGCTGGGGCCGGACCGCTGGCCAAGCTGAGATCCTCAGACAAAGACTGGCCCGAAACTCCTCTTGATTTGGACAGGCACCCGGCTGCCGCGCTCTGCAAACACCGTAACACCATCTCGGCGCTCATTTGCGAGGCCTTTAGCTGTTTATGAGTTTGTGATTAGCAGCTCTTTGGTTTGATGGCAGCTAACCAGTTGTAAAAGTCGGCGTGGACAGTGGCCCCCTGCTGAGCGCTTGCTAACTTGGCCCTCTAATGCACCGACCCAACATGTACGAGGCGAGGCCCAACCATGGCTACAGAACAAGAAGCAATAATGCTGCTCAGCAAGCATTTTGAAAGATAATGACACCACAGGCTGTACAAATGTTTAAAACCCATGTAAATACAGTGCCAGAATGGAAGATAAGACGACATCTGCAGTCATCCATTGCTGCTACCTGTATTGTTGAATGAAATCACCCTGAATCACTTTCTAAACTGATTTTTAGAGCTGTTCTCTTTTTTATTTTATTTTTTACCTTTTGTGAAAATATTGTTCTTTTCAATTGGCCTTAAACTTGAATGGAAATCTGCAGGGTCTCATCCATCAAGCCTTCTATTGTTTACAGCACAGAGAGTCATGGCTGTTTTTCCTGTATTCCAGCTTCCAAGATTACTTAGTCTGTTTGGATTGGATGGTTTTAGATCTGATTCATGTCTCTTTGAATTCAATTAGATTTTCTTGTGAGTTAAACCAAGTCCAGGAGTCAGGAAAAATGTGTAATGATGATTTATTTAAAGTTTTAGAACAAAACATCAGGCCGGGTGAATCTTATCCAAAGTTCAGTCTCCAAAACGTGATGTTCTTTTCCAATTGATACAATGTTACACAATATAACACATTCAAAAGCTTGTTTCCATCCAAACTGACAGACTTATCTGTGTCTCACTAGCACCACATTACTCCTGAACCTTTTCACACATACACATTTGACAGCTTTACAGCACTATCACCTGTTGTAAATAATAAAACTACGTACACCTGTAATGAGGCACGTATAAACAAGTATAAACATGAATTGAGCACAGCTAACTTACAACAATTTATTCAAAATATACACAAAAGATAGTGTATGTAACACCCACTTTACCTCATTTAAATGTGCTAAAGTGGCTCTTACTGAAGGTTATAGAAAGACTGGCTCATGATGCTTATCACATAACACTTTATTTGGTGTTACACAGACCACTTCACAGTATGTTCATCATAGCATATTTCTCAAATAGGTCTACAGTATATATGATGTCTGTGAATCACAGGAATGTTTAAAATAAAGCAAATTCAAAAGGTTGTTTTTAAGAACATTTATCTTTATTCTAATCTGCTTTATGTTGATGATCTCAGAAAATAAATGTATTTAAAAGAAAGCAGAAGGGTGGTGGCTGAACAGAGACAAAGAGAAAGAGGTTTTAGAGTTCACTGGCTGGACAAACAGTTAAATACTGGGACTATGCAGTGGAGTCTAGAGCAGAGTAACAAACAGTAGATCATGGTGTTTACAGCTAGTTAACAGCACTCTGTCAGGTCTGATGGAAGGACCGGAGGCCACCGCTGTCCAGGCAGACTTCAAGCTGCTTTACCCTGGCTGCTGCAAAACATGAGCTCCAGTTAGAGACACTGTCTGCAATGAAATCAACACAGGCAGTTATCACACTGAAGGCGGCACACCTGCAAAGCTTAGTTTTTAACACCACATATTGTGTCGTTCGTCATCAAATATGCTAATGATGTGTTATTAGCAGCACAGTTTGACACAACATGTGCTTCTGCTAACAGAGAAAAAAGTGAAAAAAAGTAACACAAATATGTATTTCCAAATCTACAGTTGGAAATGATGCACTTGTGTAAAAACATTGTCGCCTTAAGTGCTGTAATATTGCATAGAAAAACTGGGGATAGCATTCTAATGGTGATCTCAATTTCCTCACTTTTCTGCTGCTTGGAAAAGAGAGGCTGCTGATTATGTGAATGCTGCTTGATAGATCTTCAGAGCTGGGCCTAGTGGAATGTCTCCCCTCCTCTGTTTAAACAAAGCCTGAGATAAGATTTAAGGAGAATCCTTAAGGTGATCCAGCTGCCCTCCTCCAAGCTGCAGCAGGCACAGAGCCATAATGAAGACTGAGGGAAAAGGCTCAGAGACCCACCTCCAGAAGGCAGGGCTGCAGATGAATACATTCACTCTCACATTTCCTTACAGCTTATCCCCTCTCCAGAAAAAGAGACAACTAGAGAGAGAGAGGGAGAGAGAGAGAGAGATGAGAGGAAGAGGGATGACTGTGTTTTAGTTTTGTCACACTCCTTTCTGCCATTTCCTGGTTTGTTTCGGAGTAGCCACCGCTGTTGACGACCATTAATCACGAGTTCCCTGTCATTTCACAAGCATTTTCAGTTGTGGATTTACATGTGAATTACTTGGAGAGCAAATCACTTATATGTCACATCCATTCCAAACAGCACATTTTTAATGATTACTCTATGTTTGAATTTTCTCAATTATTCCATGTCTCCTTATTTTCCCCTCCTCACTGTGGGCTGGAAAAATGCATTTTGCCTTTTTAATTGCATACAAAACTAAAACGGGGGGGGGGGGGGGTGTCAACTGCCCAATTGCATAAAAGAGCAGAACATGCATATAAATGCATTTTGTCATAAGCATGATTACATTACATCAAAAGAATGTTTAACATGTTGTCACATCAAGCTGTAATTAATGCAAATACATATTTGCAAGAACAACACATTCCACTAAAAAAATATATTAAATCATCATTCGGTCTAATGCTGCATGTTTCTCAGGATAATCCAGAGAGAGAGGGAGAGAGAGAGAGAGAGAGAGAGAGAGAGAGAGAGAGAGAGAGAGAGAGAGAGAGAGAGAGAGAGAGAGAGAGAGAGAGAGGGAGAGAGAGAGAGAGAGAGAGAGAGAGAGGGAGAGAGAGGGAGGAAATAATTAGCAGAGAGAAGCGATTTCACTAATGAGAGGAGAATTTGACTAGGATACTTTACTTGACCCCCAGTGTTCCTTGGCTGTCCAAGAAAAAAAGGCTGATTTATAATTATACTCTGCAATGCACCATGAAATTGTTATTGTGGAATACCTTTTTGAAAATGTTATCAAACAATTACTTTAATTTTTCCCCCTGGAAACTGTTGCACATGTCTACCAAAATGAGATGGTGGAGCAGAGTCTCCTGCCTGTCATCCACTGCTGTTCATGCAGATGAGCTCAGGTTTTTTTTTTTTTTTTGTATTTTTATTTTATTTATTTTTTTATTCCCTTCCCCAGAGTCTCTGTTCCGAGGGATGCTGTGGCAAATAAAATAATACTCTGATAAAACTGAAATATTTTATGACAGAATGATAATCATTGCAAGCATACGTGCCACTGATATGGGGCTGTTGCGGTTGGGGGAGGAGAGGAAATAATCCTTTTTGTGGGCTTTAAAAAATGAATCTCAGTTGAATCACATCAGAGAAAAAAAACTCAAAGACAGTTCCAAGATGAGCCAACTCCAGGAGAAAATGACCTCCTCGTTTTGGTGATAAAGTTCTAGCCAAAATATGATATCAGCCTGCGACGTGACTCATTAGAAATGTGTGTATGGCGTGGAGGCAGCTCTCCCTATCTGCCAGTGCCTGGCTTGCCGACTGATAAGAGGCAAATGCAAATGTCCTGATAAGAACTGAATGCAAATATTTATGATATGATATTCCCTGGGAATTATGTGTGGATAAAACAAAGTGTATTATTTCCCTATAATTCTTTCAGGTTTGCCAAAAATGTCCTTTTTTTTTTTTTTTTTTTTGCTTTCAGAATTTGCATTTCTTGAAAATTGATTGGGCCTGCGTATTATGTTAAGCTATTTGTTTGCTGAGAATGGTAATTAGTTACTGTAATTACAGCGATGACAGTTGCTAAATTGTTTTTAAAGCATTACAGTGTGTCTGTGCCAGAAGATTGCAGTACTTATTTTAGGATTTAAGCATTTGCTGGAAACACTCCCACTCTAAGGCCAAAGTGGGAATTTTTTGAACTACAAAGGAGCCATTTTCTAAGCAAAGACATTTTTGAAAATGTCTGTTAATTTGCAGTAATTGCTGGTTTGACTGTGTTGTGCAGTTTCTTCTCCGATCAGGGACTTGTTACTGATAGGATGTCTTGGGGGATCAAAATGGGCTTGAAATAGTTTAAATGCATGTGTTTGTTAGCTGTGTACGCTCATTTAAGTCAGACTTTTAATGTTTTCTCTGTCACCCAAGAAACAAACTGTTGTTGAAGGCACATTTGTAATTATGGTTCCCAGTGTGGCCTATACAGGCTTTCAAGTTTGGTAAACATTAATTAGCGTGGACACAGACAGTTGGGTGTTTTAGAGGGCGTTTCATGTACAGCATAAACGGCAAATGTACAAACGGATCAGGACTGCTGGAGCTGCTTGTCCATATTTCTAATGCAGAGAAACATACTTAACATACTGCAGACCATAATGATAAACTATAACTCAAGATCTGATAATGAAGAAGACACAACCTGCAATCGGTTAAGTATAGTGCAACAACAAGCAGTCCTAAGGCTGCCACTAATGATTATTTTCATTATGAATTAATCTGACAACAATAGTGTTGATTAATTGATTAATTGATCAATAGTTTGGTCTACAAAAAGCCAGGAAATGAAAAATGTCCACAGAGCCTCAAGTAATGTATTCCAAATGCTAGTTTCTTCCAACCAATTGCCTGAAAACCAAAAACATTCAATTAGATTTCAGAGAATTAAGAAAGAAAGAAAAGCAGCAAATATTCATGCTTTTAAAAACAGAAATAATTAATTTTGGTGGCATTTTTGTTTAAAAAATGAGTTATTTAATTGATCATTTATCAGAATTGTTGTTGTTGATTTTCTGTCAATCGACTAATAAATTCATCAACTAATTGTTTGGGGCTCTACATTGCTCTCTATCATAGTAAAGCAGATTTGGAGAAATGAATTAGGATTCTCAACCTGGCCTACCATTCTAAATAGTTTAATTAACGAGGATGACATTGATGCAACAAACACAGTCGCTGAGGTAAGAACGGTGTGTACTCAATGTCTTCTGAACATGAAAAACTATTGATTCCAACATTTTGCAAATGAAACATACACTAGTTCCACTTCTCAAGGACCCCATGGGCAACAAGACTAGTTTCCTTCTCAAGCATTATGCCATAAGTGCATAATTGGATTTACTATTAACATAATCAGACAGCGTGCATGTTGACTTGGATATTCCCCTATGAGCTGCATAGCTCCTCTAAACCTTATAGAAGGAGATGGTGAACGTACATCCAGGTCCCACGAGCTGCTCTTTGTTTCTCTAACTTCAGCTTCTGTATTCATAAAGGCGTTTTTATAACCAAGGAGAAATTCCTACAGCGGGGTCCTAGACAGGTTACTAATTATTGTCGGACACTTTTGTCAGTTTTCATGATCATTATCACAAACCTTTTATTTCACTGTAACCATTCTTAGAATAGATGGAATATTTTTTGATGCTGAGCCAAATCATTTATAAAGGCAGAAGCACACATATGTCATAGTAAATCAAGCAAATATATAACATAGTGGCTATTTGAACCAGTTGCATTATAATATCAAACGTTGACTATTTGATAGAGAAATCTATTGCTTCATTCTTCAGGTAAGAAACACACCAAAAAAAGCATTGAGCCATGAACAAGGGGCACAGCACAGGGACTCTGTTTCTTATTGCCTGAAGCAAAATGAAAACTCTGCCTCAAAGATACAGATTGAAGAGGAGCACACAAAATAAAGCAGGAGAGGACAGTGCAGATAGAAACATACAACTCAAGCAGCATAAGTCAACACAGCTCTATCAGTGAAGGAGGCAAAAACAGCTCGCTATTGGAGGAGAAATGCAATGGCCCTTGCTGTGTGGGGTGAATTCCCATGTTGTGTTTCTGTTGCGTAAATACCCAGCACCCCACAAACCCAGCCTGAATCACACGCACACACACACACACACACACATACACACATACACACAACATCCATATTAGATGCACCCGCTAGTTACTTCTTAATTAACACCTACTGCAGCCATAATAATAGAATCACTTTCCCCCTTTCTGAAATCCCTTTGAAATTACGCAGGATTAAGGAAAGTTGGTTGCTAAATTGGTGTGTGCATCTGTAATTTAATTGCATCTGAGGCCATTAATTAATAAGGTGCCTTCTTTAATAGTTAATGTATAATTGCTATTAATTAACAGCCAGTCTTGATAAAGTGTCACCAAAATCAAACAAAAACAATTAGCTTTTTGAGGTAAGTGTCTTTTAAAAGCCTCATTATTAGTACTAGAGGTAATATACAGTAGTTATAATGATAAAGAAGGCAGTGTAGATTTTAATTTGGATGGGGAGAGAGAGAGAGGGAAAAAAACCACAGTTGACATCCATAAGGGAATTACCATGCGGTAATTATGGGATAAGCTCATTGTAACATGATAAATAATGCTGCGAATCTGTCCCCTTCAGTTAGGTTGTCTCCTCTTTTTTATTAGGGTGGACTTTAATTCCGCATTTTGTGTTGTAGCAGCTCAAATTTAGTTGCACTTAGCCTCTCATTAGTGTTTAAAAGATTGAATACAAATACTAAGAGACTGCTTATTGAACTTTTACACATTAACTGTAGGCCACACCGTAGCTTTAAAGACAAATGTGTGTTTTTTTGCGACTGGGATTTGGTGCATTTGAAGATATGTGACTCCTCTAAATCTGTGCTTCTCTCACTTCTCGTTAAAGAGTTCCATTCCTTGATAAAAGCAGTCGTGTGAAGTCCTTGTGTTTGGTTTCTCCCTTGATCGCAGTGTCACATGGAGTAAATATAACAAGTAATAAGTTAGACAACAGGTACAAGCGTGACTAATATTTCATGCGTTTAGTGTGAATTGCAGCGCCTGTGTTTGAACTAATGTCGCCCTGAGGTATATTCAGGGAGAAAAAGCACCAAAACAATATGTTAGCTTTGTTCTTCTTATCTGGTATAAATCAGCAGGTTGTGGTTTTAGCTGGAATTTACAAGCGGAGTGGTCATCGGTGCAAAATGAATTGGGTGCCGGGTTGGGAAGCATAAACATATACATCTGGAGCATGTCACTTTAAACAAGCCCGACTATTATTTGCAGCGCCATATTACCATGAATACAAATGACAGCATGACCTCAATTTTCTGCACTGTGTGAGAGAGTGGAGGAAATCAATGGTTTAAGTATTATTCCATCCCAAAGTGCTTGTTTGGTCTCAGTTTCACTCCTATCACAGAGTCAACAATCACGCTGTTTAGTACTGAATTGGTAGAAATAATATTCAGTGTCCCTGTCCACAGGCATCTATTATAACAACCCATCCCCCCCCCCCCCCCCCCCCCCCCCGCAATATGGTTTGTTGATAGAAAAGCATCCCTAACATAAACACAGCAAATTTAGTCTGTTTTAGCATTTATTTAATGAGGCTTCAGCACCAGAAAAGAACCTGCAGAGTAACAAACACTTAGCCTTTAGAAGTCATTTTCACCTCGGTTCACTGTGGAGAGAAGCTACAATCCACTCGCTAAACAATTACAGCATATTAGCTACTTGTCAGTCAGACCTTTTGGAGACGATACATCTCCATTTATTTCCTCTCTACATTTCCTCCCTGTGCTCGCTCGCCTCCTCTGCTACTCCACTCCCCAGACAGGCAGGGATGTGCAAGGAGTCCACAGGGAGCTGTGGAATATTTCACTCCGCCAGTGAGGCACCCGGTGGGAATAGGGGTTGAAACTGTGTGAGTATGTATCTCATTAGTTCAGTTATGTAATTTGGAGCACTGATAATCCTCCAGGACTGCCAAGTTGCGCACCTCAGAAACAAGAGTCGGAGTCGTCAACATGCAGCCAAGTACAGACTAAGCTGCTAATTGCAGGGTGTGGTAATGTAACTGGTAATGTAAGCTATAGTCCTCTATGGTATTAAGGGTAAACACCATGTCATGACTGGTGACTGAAATGTTTTAACACCTGGTAATCAATCTGAAAGTGACAGCAAATAAATACTATTACTACTAATACTAATATTATAATTAATCATTTGCACATAAAGACTCCATCTCTCTTACTTAGTTACTTAGTTGAGGAACTGAAAGCACCCAATATGGAAGGATGTGATTTTTCTGCAATATTCTTTAGCATTTTTCTAGCGTTATTAATTAGTATTTTTATATGATCAATAACCAAATGTAATATGAAATATGTCACATATGTCACTAATAATGACAAACCCATAGGGAATTATCATCCATCTCTGCAATGCCACCCAGCTTTATCAGCGTTTTATCTTCTTTCAGCTCATTGTTTTGGTTTTAACAGCCTGCAGCTTTACTGTTGTGTTTCACTCTCACGGCTCTCATCAGCCTTGTTAACAGGAAGTGGTATTCAGAGGAAAAGCTGATAAACACACTGTGTGTTACAGACGTAGCCACTAGGAGGTGAACATGACACTTAACTTTTGTACAAATAAACACACATGTCTGTGACTTAATGTTAAAATGCATTGTCTTACAGTATGGATTATTAAGGATATTTTTTTGGGGTGTCATTGGTTTTAATTTTTCCAGTCCAGTATTTTTATTTATCTAGTTTTCTGCATTGAGTCCAAAAATACCAAATGCTATTGAGCTCCACACCAAGCCACATTAAAGCAAATTTATCTGGATGGAAAGTAAACATTCTAGTCAGGAAATAAAATGTTTTGGGGTGAAAGTGAACCATTAGACATTAAAGCACTCCCATGACATATCAGCAGGTGTTGTCATTTATTATGACTGGTTAGACCTCCTTTCAGGACAGTGTGGGTGTGGACAGACTGTGCTTGAGTGACATCTCCCTGAGTCTTTTGTTGCACCCTGTTGGGGGGGGGGGGTGTAACACTTTTATCATTATTTTCACTTGTGTGGACATCGGTGACCTCAACGAGCTCTGCCCAACTTCGACGTGAAAAGAGCGCTAATCAGCCAGAATTGAAAACACCTGTGTGCGTGTGCGAGGCCTTTATATAAATAGTTTTGTCAGTCAACTTTAACCCTGTGGTACTTGATCTGGGTCTGCTGCACCCAGAGCTGCTGTAGTCTGTTAATCAGTGAGTGATGTACTACTGGGGCACCAGGTGAATGCAATTAACTAGCTGGTGCGATGGATGTGGAATCTGAGGAACCCTGTGTTCAGCGCTTATGATTGTAACATATTTACAGTAATTGGAAAGGCATTTGTTTTTTTGTTTGTAGAAAAATGAGACAATACCAATGAAAAATGGAACTGCCTATTTGTTGATTTCAGCCAATCATCTCAAGGCATTTCTGTCTGCCACAGTGTTTGCTTTATATTGCTACTAGGGGGCACCAAATCACAAATTTCAAATTCTGCACTTAGTGGTTTTAAACAAAGTTGTTTACTATCTGAACTTTAACCAATAGCTAACATTTCATACTAGGCATACAATGGCAGTTGCATCTCTAATTTCTTTATGTTTTTGTTTTGTTTCATGCTATCATAACATAATGATTTGTGGTGTAGAATATGCATCAAATTATTCACGGAAATTGTGCATGCTATGATAGTTAGTTAAAGTAAACAGGGCAGGTGGAGGAGGTTTTTTTGTAAAATATGTAGAAGGCTGGAAATTATTTGGTGTAATAATGATTTATTATTTTTTTGAAAGCCTTTCAATCTGTTACAGATATATGATTTCATTTCAATTGTGAGGCAGCTCAAATTTGATGTCATTGGAACTTTAACCTTCAGCTGGGACAAATCAGTGCTGTCAGCTGGGACGGTTCACTGGCTGAGGAGGGGAAGGCTTCAACACTTGACCCTCTTCTTGGGATCATCGCAGGGCCTCAACCTCAACCCAACCTGGAGCAGGGGAAGAGGAAGGGCAGAAAAAGGTGTCAGTATCATGTAGTGTGACACACCATGTCCAATAACAACGAACAACATAACATCATTTAACCTTTACAAAACATGTATTGATCCATCTGGTCGTTATCAAGGTGCGATCGCAGCTCAGCTCGGCTCAGCTCGGCTTCAGGCGCTGTTTGAATCCACCCTGCAATATTACCGCGAGACAAAGAGATTGAGGCTTTTTCTTTTTTTTTAACCCTGTCCTTGGATCATCCTTTTCCCTAGACCACTTTGTCTGTGGAACAGTGGGCAGATGTGTCAGTGGCTGTTTCCTTGCAAAGACTAAATATACAATGGGAGGTATGAGATATAATCTTTGCACACTGGAGTAGAATGATTAAGAAAAAACGCCCACACATCCCCTTGATGATTTTCCAGTGATGCAATGAGAGTCTCAATACTCATTCTGAGCATGTAAAGATGTGTTGTTTTATTTCTGGGAAGATATGATTCACAATAACGAAATCAAGTGTTTTTTGTCTTTATTAACATATTCCCATAATAGCTGCAGCTTCAAAGCGCATATTAATGAACACGCTCGTTGATATTCACTCTCTCTACCTGTTTCAAACAATCAAAGATGCCTCCTGGATTTAAAGTAGAGCAGGAAACGCTGAACACTTTGAAGAAGTGTAGCATCATAATATAAGCGACAAGAGAAGTCGAAAGAAGTTGACTCCCTCCCTCAGGAGACGTGCACCCAGATGGATTCACATACACCCAGATGGCCTGAGTTGTCAGTCTGTTCTTTTTTAAAGCTGTTGCTCACAGTTCACCTTATTGTATACTTCTTTCACTCGTAGGCTGAAAAATCGGAGGTCTACACAACATAAATAAATGCTTTGTTGATGCTTATGCACAGCTTGTCTTCGCGGCTGTTATGATAAAAGGAAGATAATTGTTAATTAAGAACAATAACTGATTGAACATGTGATAAATATAATTCCATTTGGAAGATACACTTTGGTCTCAGCGTTGAAATCTAATATATGCTGCTGTTAAATGAGTTTGTTTAAAGGTCATGTTTTGTTTTTTCATAATTTAATATTTTACAACAGCACAGGCTCACTGTCTCACTGTATCATTTCAATTAAAATTAGACATAGCTTATACAGTATTGAGCGCAAACAGAGGCAGTGTGATGTATATTGTTGGTGTATTGGTTGATTGATTCTCAATCAATGGGTGAAAGCTCTTCCAAAAAAGCCTGTTAGTGGACCTTTGAGTTGAGGTATCACATAACAGTTGAAATGGATTAAACAGTGTGTTTGTGTGCTCTACCATAAACTGCAAGGTCAAGGAGTACATCATCAACCAACTATATTATTGTATGGGGTGATAGTTTACATTCACAAAATCTATTTCATTCACAACTAGCTCACTCCCTGTGTATTATTCCCCCACTACAGCTCTCACTGCTAACCCTTTATTAAATAAGGGGAAGAGGAGATAGCCATACATTTGACAAACATTTTGTTTAGTCTTCATCCTAAAAGCTCTTTTTAAAATGAATTAGGTGGAAACATTAAAAAGACAGGCTCCAACCAACACATGGAGCGAACGTTAGCAAGCTAGCCAGCTACAGCTGATCAAATCTGCCACACAGTTGTCTATTCAGCCGGCTAAATTGATGTACGGGCTAGAAAATGACAAGCTGCTGTTGTCTACCCCTGTGGAAGCCATTGTTTCAAAAAATGAGAATGAATTTTGAGTTAAAAAAACTGCTGTCGTTATCGTAGTAAGCTACATATGTGTTGTGCAAGAGTGGAAAGCCTGACAGGTGTTGGAACACTAACTAAGGGCTTAGCAAACTGTGTAGTCTGCTGTTCGTGAGTGAGTGACTGATATTGGTTACAGCTGTGATTTTATGTTATAATAATGGCTATTGTTTGTTACATGCCCTGAAGAAGACTGAGAATGGAAATGCTTAGGCGCTAATAAGCCCATTTAGTAAAGGCTTTTTTAATATTTACAAAGCTGTGCGCCTTAGCATTTTTTGGTTATGACTTATTGATCACAAAGCAACAAGTCTAACCTCTCTCTCTCTTTTTTTGGTCTCATAAAGGAATGGCTGTGTTCATAGGAACAAATACTAAAGCATAATATTCACAGGCAAGGGAAAATATGTCAAAGCAGCATCTTGTAGTCTATAGTCAAACATCTTCTAATTAATAGGAAAAAGAGACCAATGAGCATAAAAAGAGCACAATGACAGAGCCAGAACCAGACTTATCAAATTTGCCGTGAACGCTGATAATAGATATGTACGCTAAGGAAAATGGTGCTTTAATAGAGTTTTTAACTGTAGATCTAGAATAGAAAATTGGACATACATTCTAATTAAATATCTGGTTGAAAATGCACCAAGCACACCGTTATAAATCATCTGGAATCAGTTTTCTCGAACTCCTCTCTCCCTCTCACCCACTTTACAAACACAGAGCAAGGCTTTTTCAGCCTCTGATAAGTGTTAATAAATCACCTGAATTTGAAAATTAATGGCTAGCCGCCTGCTTGAGGGAGATATCATTGTGTTTCATGAATATTTTGATTTTGTGATTAGATCAAAATGCGGTGAATTCCTAAACAGCCCCCATGCCCAAGCTCCACTGATCATAAACTCTTCCCTTCTTAAAAAAATCCATTCCATGCAAATGTGCTGATATGGAATAATTAGAATGAGTTTTGCCAGTATTTTTCTGCAGTAACATTTGCATGACTTTAGATCTCCCCCGACTGATCTGCTCCAAGCTGAGGGAAAATGTATGTTTTTGTGCGGCTCCCCCCAAAATTTACCTTGCCAGGCGAGATAATGGCTTATATTGTGATGTTAAAGAGGCTTGTATTTACAAAAAGAAACAAAGGCGAGGCGGTTGCCAGTCCTGGAGGACATTGATTAGGCTCTTCCTGTCATTTCCTATTCACACACTGTATCAGTGGCATTCCAGCTCATCTGCTTTTGTGTGTGATAGGGATCAAATAGATTTCCGCACATTGTCACAGCATTTACAGGTGCGGGAATGTGAGGAAGGGAAAGCATGAATAGCCATGCAAACTTTGACTTAATAGCATATTCTGGCACTGTCTCCATTTCTACACATGAAGTCTCTCAGTCTGTTTGCCTGGCTGTCTCTCTCTCTCTTTCTCTCTTTCATACACATTACTGCTCAGAAATATGAAAACACATCCCCACAATCACACAGCAAGACACACATAGACAGAAGGTAGGCTATAAGATTAGATTTTATTAGAATTTATCTCACATCTACATTAAATAAAAACACTCAACAGTTGTATTTCAGATCCTACAGCACCACAACCGAAGCATTATGTGTGGAATTCGATTTTTGTTTGGATACTTTTTTTTTCTCTTTTTCTTTTTCTTTTACTCTGGTGCACTTTTACGCTCACTAGTTGGCACATAGGAATGTGTGTGGTGCAAGAAAATAGCATACTCTATGTGAAGTTGAGCGACTTCAGATCTTAGTTAGCCAAAGTGTGCTTTCAAATATAGAGGGATGCTGGTGGCTGTATGTGTTTGTGTGTTTGTGTGCCTGTGGTGGTGGTGGGGGGGGGTTGATGGGGGGTGTGTATGTGCATGCACATGAGTGTGTGTGCCCGGCAGCTGCAAGGGGCCCCAGGGACAGGCCTGTGTAGATTGGGTCTCCTCAACCCACAGCTCATTAGTGGAGAGTGAAAGGAATCCACACAGATGGCTGTCAACGTTCAAAAAAGTCGGCTGCGTGAGACATGTCAATTGAGGTTTAAGTTCCTTCTGCTCATTTCTGTGACATTGCAGTATTCAAGCAATATTTGTTTATTCTACCCAAAAACTACAAAAACACAGAAGCCTAGTGACATCTGAAAATGTGTTTTCTAATGAGCGCTCAGACTACTGAACAGGAGCCTGCACTTGTCATTCATCACCACAAATTACTCGTTCTAACTTGACATGTTTTCAGTGCTACAGATGACGGGCTTGTCTGTTCTGCAAACACTGAGAACGGTCGCCATTTAAACTGAAAATATGGCATTGAACAGTCCGGCAAGACGCCACGGAAAATCAATTAGATTGTTTACCTGTCAAAGTTGGAATGGAGGCCACGCCACTGTTACAGTCGCTCATCATTTTCACTCCAGCACTGTCACCTGCTTCCCTACTGTTATTTAATTAATGCAGTTGAATACACAGTTGTGATACAGTGTCTGTATTATACAGCAGGGGTTTATTTGACTGCGCTCGCTCTCATAATGTGGTATACTGTAAGCGTATGGAAGGCTGCCCTTGAACCTCATGAAAGTGAAAAGATTTGAACTAGCAAGATAAAAGCACTTGAAAATGAGTAATACTTTCTGCTATGACCAAAGGCCACCAGTGAGCAGAAAATACCTAAGAAATGTAAAGAAAATCCTGCATACTTTAACTCAAATGTGATTTGTAATTCAAATTAACCCTGTGCATGACTCTTTCACTGTAATACAAATATTTCATGTCATGAAAAATGAAAACAAAACATCTTGAAGCTGTAATGCATGCTCTACATTTAGCACTGTGGATATCGGAGGTTACACTGGGAGGAACATACAGTAACTGTAGGAAACTATTAAAATCTGTCTCCAGCAAGCAGAAATAGAGACTTTACAAATTCACAACAGCTGTTTTTTGACATTCACATCAGCAAGTAGGTACTGTAAGCCAACAAAACCGACTTGTAGAACTAACTGTTTGTGGATTAGGGGGAGATTTGTTAAAAAAAAAAAAAAAAAAAGTTGGTGAGGGAGGAGTTGACTTTCTCATTCACTCGCATGCGGATTAAAAGTTGCTCTGGACCGGAGATGCTACTTTTCAGTAATTGTACATAACAGCAATCTGAACACCACCACTTGAGCTGACCTACTTATGGAGCTCAGAAACTTTTTATCCTGCAGCCAAGTCTAAAAATAACCCTGTGGCCAGTTTTAGATTCATCTCAATGGTAACCCTGACAGTTTTACAGAGTGCCAGTGACAGAGTCCTGTTAAGCAGCAGCAGTCGGCAACAGCTTAAACACTGTTCACCGCCTCGCTGGACTCTTCTTTCACTCCTCATGAAATCTCTTTACGCTATTTGGAAAATTAGAGGACAATTAAATGGCATAAATTGTACTGAACATGCATTTCCATTGCTTTATAGTATAAATTGATCTTTTTTTTTTTACCACAGATTACACAAATGTAAGCTCTATAATACTCTATACAGCAAAATCACAGCAATGCAACTCAGCTACTGTGAAAGCAAAATCTTTGCATTTCCTTGTTTAGCTACAGTTGCTTGTTGAGCTTTGTGTGAGAGATCAATGTGAAGTAGCTCTCCTTTAATCATTTACTGTGAATGGCAGTAAAATGACTCTGTGAACAAATTGGTTTCATGTCCAGGCGAAATCACATGGAGTTTTTGTGTTCGCTTTTCTTTCCCTCCTTTTTTTTTTGTGCGTGTATGTGTGTGTCATTGTGCAGACATTCTCTCTTGCTGTACGCATCGCTCCTTTAAGATGATTTGGAATTAGAGGCTTTTCATACAGCACATATTATGTAGCTTGGTGGGACTCCATTAGCCTGAATCAAAGAGGACAGCAGCCTGCGTGGAGCCACACAATAATGTGGCAGCCTGTGTTTCAGCAAATAAATAACAAATCCGCCGCTTACTGTAGCAGCCAATGCAAACGAACTAATTAAAAGATGAAAAGCGGGGGGGCGTCTTCCTAGCAGTTTGATGATGCCTTTTCGTAGAATGGTAGCGCTGGAAAACTTGGCCAAAATGAGTGTGACGCTAATAAGGATCTAGAGCAGCTAACAGTCTTGATTTGGGCGTACAGGGGGTGCCCAACCATAATCTGCTGTTGGATAGAGTGCAATTAGGGCCAAAATGTTGTCCCTGAACTGACACCGGCCTGTGGGAAGACTAAACTGGCTCTTTTTTTTTTTGTTGTTGTTGTTGTTGTTGAGTCTGTGGTCCCCTTTCCCTTCCCCTCACCACCCCCTTTCCTCCAGTATTCCTTCTCTCCTCTCGGAGCATCTTGGGAGCGTTGAGCTCAGACAGCGGGATTAGTCAAGGATCCATCTTGAGACGCAGATAATGTTTTTCTTTTTTTTTTTTTGCACACAGACTTCCCTGCTCTCCGCTGGCTTCTGCTTCACTGATTAGAACTCCAAACTCCACTAGAAATGGCTATTTGTTCTTAAGCTGTTTTTTCCCTCCCTTTGTCGAGCTGTTTTTGTCAGTCATCCCTCTAATTCAGTGCAATAACAAGTCACAAGTAGGTCAAGACAATGCTGCAGCCGGCACTGTGTCGGTCTCAGAGCGGACTGACAGCAACATGGAAGAGCCACAGGGCTGTTTAAATATGCCCTCTGGTCTTTCCCTCTCGCACTCGTCTAAATGGCTGAAAGTGGGTGGCGCTGCTACAAGTTTTCTTCCTCCACAATGCAAACCAATTTCAGGGGGTTGTTTGAGTAGCAGCACCTTTACCTAACATGAGCAACTTTTTTTTTCCTTTTCCCTAACACTCCGAGTAGCATAAGTTAAGTGCACAGGTCCCTTATGGCGTCTGAGTAACACACACCTTAACAGTTGGGCATTGCAGTGCATGTGAGGGAGTGTGTGTATGTGTGTGTGTGTGTGTGTGTGTGTGTGTGCGCGCGTTTGCCGCCTCACCTGCCCGTCATTGTGAGTGACAGAGGAAGTGGGGGGGCGTTCAAGAGCCCAGCAGCTGGCTTCACACCTGCACAATCGCGCACACACTTCCATTGGGGACCAATGCGTTCCCTCCTTCTTTGTTAGCACACAGTGACACTTTACAAATAATTTATTTGTTCGTTCTTGTTTTTACCATTTCCTTCTGGCAATTTGTTGTTGAAATAATTCATACCCAAAACAGCAAAGATAGAAATATACCACAAGAGAATTAAAAAAAAAACAACACAGTCTCATATGACAAGTGACATGTCCCTGCACCTAATTATGTGAAGTAGTTAAGTAAAGCAGTAAAGATAAAGCACGCTATACGTACTTTTAAAGAGACAGGGTTCCGGCCTGCACTGACATTCCTATTTAGTCTCCACTTAAACTTCACAATTATTTAAATCAAGCAAGTTGACATTTAAATATTAATAGTCTCCTCTTGCACACATGAAACAATTACATGTTTTGTGTGATTGTCAAGAGGGGTGAAAAAGAGCCTCAGTTCCCACTGTTGCACACACGCACACACACACACACACACACACACACACACACAAATGCACATACCCAGCGCTGAGGCAGGGCCCGAGCAAATTTAATTTAGAGACATTCTCTCCTTCCCTCCACATCCTGGGCTTTTAAGACACTGAAGTGACTGTTCTTCGCCCGTGTAAAAGAACCCCATTATCAAAGCATTAAGATATGATTAAACTGACATTTTCTTAAGAAAACGAAAAGAGTTGGGAATAAAGGGAAGGAGAGAACTACATACTCCAGATCTTATCAGGAGGGAGGTGGGAGGGGAGGGGGGGGCGGAGGGGCTGGGAGGGGTGTACATACTGATCTTTGAAGGAGCTTATTACAGAGCAAGCTAAGAAGACAAGCACAGTGGTGTACTGATCAGAGGTATGCAAGCCAAATGCACCTGCTAGATTTCACTATCATTCACTGAGTGTCAGTCAGTGTTGAGGCCCCTGACTGAAGCTGGTGCAACCTGAACGTTTCTGAGGGCACACTGCAAGAAATATCCAGCTTAAGAAGCCATCTCATCCGGCGCTGAGTGTAGTCAAATAGCCGATAAAAGTCTCACATTAGGATAAAACAGTTCAGCTCATTAACAAAGTAGTTCTACTTGTTTTAAGATTTCTAATCTGTGGAGTATTGAGAAAAATGATAAATGTCAGTTGTGACTTTGGAATGATAAGGTTTGCAATCTGAGGGGTTCAAAGCTTTCACATCCTACAGTAAGTAGCAAAACTGATATACAGTGAAGTTATTATAAAGAAGGTTATTGGTCACAATAACATAAATCCTTAATGCACTCACATTTTCAAATGATAGAACACTCTATTACTATGAACTATTGTTTTCTGCTTGGAAAAAATGGCTCCTTATTTTTTTGATATAACAGTGATTTATTTTTAAAAAGTAAACACTTTAGTCTGACTTTGCTTTAATAAACATAACACAGAGAAGGGAGGAAGGTATCTGAGCACAGACAGCCATTTAGCTTCATGTTTTAAATAGACACTTAATATTTGGTCACATCAAAATTGTTCTCTTTCATATATGAACTGTTAATACAGTTCATAAAGTTCTCCTGACAACAATTCAAAAACATGAAAACACATTCAAAAAATGTCTCACTGTTCATTTGCTGATTTTCTCTTTTACATTTGTTTCTTTTTGCTACTGTCCCTCTGCCTGCTGCTGTTATTTTCAGCACACCTCTGCTCTCCTTGTTGCTCCCAAATTTACTTTTACTTTTTTTTTTTTTTTGCCAGGAACTGCTCCGCTCATCACTGTCAGTGTCTGAGTTCTGAATGTACTGTAGTCACTGTCATCATTGTATGTCAGCTGAAGTTACAAGCTAAATAGACACAAACCCAGGAAGCATCAGATATCTGACACATGAGTTTATTCATTATTATTTATTTATTCACATTTGTAGTGAAATTCATTTTGCTTTTAGATAAAATAATCATGGTTTCAAAACTGAATATTGAGCATAATGTCCTGATCTTGAAACTTGAATGGTGCTTTGCAGATGGGACCTAAATAGAAAATCAGGGTCTGACTATGGGGATATTACCTTTATATTTATTTTTTTAATGTTAAAAGTTATTTTTTAAAGTCCAAATAAACCTCTACGAAATGTTAACAAACTGTCAAACAATATTTTCATGCAAACAACTAATTTTGACATAAAAAGCCACTAATAATCTTATCATTCTCATGTTTCACTGTGTCTTTTTTGCTCTAATAGTGTCGAGAAAAACATAAGAAACTGGTGAGCTCACCATACTGTCAGCCAGAGCTGTCACTTGTTATAACATGAAAACAGCAGGATTTTCAAATCAGCACTGGCCTAAACGACTTGTTAAGATTGTATATTTTTTACAGTGCTGACCAGGGAGTGAGAGCGGCACCCCCTTCTATTTGTCTTTCATCATCCCCACAGACAAAATAAAGCCTACAGCAGATACAAGGCTTGGGGGTGGTGTGCATGAATGTCAGGATTTTCTTCTGAGGTTCCCAACTGAAACCGAGGTATGCTCAGCATGTGATGGGAAATCTGTGTAATTTTTTGAAAGGCATCACATAATCAGGAGGAGTCAAAAGCTTTCTGGCAGTAATTGCCTTTTGGCCACAGACAGAATGTACAACACTTTGCAATCTCTCCCTGCAGAGATTTCTAACAAATAGAACCCAAGAATGAACTCTGTTCGTTTTCTGCTGAAATTTGCATTCGTCTCTCTGCATTTACATATTAACTGAGTCACTGTGTTGTGTTTTTTAAATCACTAAATGATCAGTTATCTACCACACATCATCTTCCCAACTTGGTTATAAAGTCCTGGATGAAGCCATCTGCAAGAACTAAACCTTTTCTTTTTTTCCCAGGAAGTTTTTATGAGGCAAAGTCTTGAGTGAATTTGACTGGCTCGATAACGTCTGTGTTTTTAGATTTCGCCATCTAAGAGGAGATTGAAAATGGAATCTTTATTTACTGTACATCTATCGGCTTGATGTGGAGCCAGCTGCCATGTTGCACGAGGAAAACAAGCAATATACTGTCAAAAGATCTGAACCGAGATATAACAGAGACATTTTGATTTATAGTCTGATCAGCTCTCTTCTGCGTGAGCTGCATGATACTCCCTATCGCACTCTCCTTTAATTATCCCATCTTTTTCCTCTCTCAGAACCCTCTTTCATTTCTTTTTTTTTTATTTCTATCCCTCCCCATCCTTTCTTTCTCTTCATTTCTCATTGCTTCAACTTCTCTTCCTGTACCACACCCCACTTCCTTAACCCAGAAGATGCTAAAACCCAGAGGATGTTCCCATCAGGGGTCCGGTTTGAGCTGTATCATCACCCAACCATTGGGAGG
Organism: Scomber scombrus; assembly: GCF_963691925.1. Classification (NCBI taxonomy): domain Eukaryota; kingdom Metazoa; phylum Chordata; class Actinopteri; order Scombriformes; family Scombridae; genus Scomber; species Scomber scombrus. The sequence goes on from NC_084976.1 coordinate 6,468,517, forward strand.
AGAAGGGGGAGGAGGCTGAGGGGGAAAGACGGCATCAAATAACTAATCAAAAGGAATCAGTGAACAACATAACAGAAAACAAAACTCCCCCCCCCCCCCCCCCCTCCTTCTTCCCCCTCCCAAGACTCTTTTCTCCCCCTTGTTTCACAGTTTGTTGGAAGAGGGGTGGGGGCAGGGGGGCTAAAATGTGCATCGATGTGTTGAGCGGCAAGATGTGTAGCGTTGTTGCTGATTTCCACCGCTTCACTCAACACACTCCTGCTGAGTTAATAAATCTGACCTCTGCTTAATTAAAATAACAGACCATCCTCCACTGAGAAAAAAAAAAAAAGAAGCAGTTTGAGAATTATTCTAACTAATCGCTAATTAAGATTTAGCAAAAACAACAAGAAACCTGTCAGGGAAGATATATCTATTTTTAGAAAATAGTGCGAGGAAGGAGCAGCTGTGCATGGACAATAAGTCATAACCATAAGGAAGCTACAGGACTTCTGAATGGATCAACGTTAATGCTGCTCTAGTAAACTATTAGAAATCTATAGTCAAATAAAAGCACCACAATGTACTTCAACTGTGCTGCAGAAACAAATCCCTTAAAACGACTAACCCAACCAGAAAATAATCACATTTACAAGTGCTTATTTAGGATCTGAGAGTAAAGCCCCCTTTTCTGAAGCAAGACTCATACAGTATATAGCATTGCTTCATTAATTGCTAATTTTGTAGTGTTGCTCTTTTGACCAAGGAAGGTGAACGGGGCCAGAGACACAGTCACAACATAATGATTGTGCTGTAATAACTGCGTCTCCTCTCTAGTCTTGAATCTTGGCCCCTGCTGCCGTAAGGGCTGTAATTCTACAGCAAGGAGTGTTAAGAGGATATCATTATCATGTGTTTTCCCGAGTAAGCTGCAGATTTGGTTAAATATAGTAGCTTTTTTTGTTTCCGTTTCCTTTTCAGTTTTGCATTAAAGCTGGGTCAAGCCGACCCCTCCCATGGCAATTCTTTTCAAACGGAGCTGCCAAAGCGCCTCCTCTGCCACAAATGTAGCCAATATCGATGCCATGCTCAAAAACTGATTGAAAAGAGACTTACATGTTTCAAAGCATGCTGGGAGCTGGGGGCCAGGCGAAAGCCCAAAGTATTAAAGCTGAGATAGTCACCAGTATGCTATAAAAAGGCAACATATGCCCACAAGTCCGACAGAGCACCAATCAGTGCATGTAGACTGTGATTATGAAGATTCTTTATATGAAAATATGTTTTGTGTTATACTTTTATATTGTAAAAAGTGTTATTTTGATGGAATGAGGATAGAAATATGCACATTTTTTACATTCATAGATGCTGAAATAATAAGCCACAAAACAGAATAAAAGATAACTTGCAGTAAGGTCAGTTGCAATAGAATTTTAAAAATGAATTTGATTTTTTTCTTTTGAATGAAACTGTCATATTTTACTAATGATCTATTTAATAGCCTGCGTCATTCCTTTCAAATGCTCAAGAAACCCACAGGTAAATAGGTCACAGCGATGAAAACATTTGTGATGCGATCACTTTATCTTCATTTCAAATGAAAACAGTTCTGAAGGACACAGCTGAGCCGGTGAAAGAGTAAAAGACATGACACTGCGGACTAAGTTTTATTAATCAAAGTGTGACTTTATGAATCCCATTTTTATTCTGCCACATTCAAAGATCTCTTCAGAAAGTATCAACAGCAGATTTGTGAAAAGAGATTTTTAATTAGTCTAAGTGAATGAGTAAGAAGTGTCACGATTTTTTGAGCTGATATCCGTAGTTTATCAAAAGATGATAAAGAAGAAAGAAAAAACCATTCATCCAAATCCCCAAAGAGTCCCATTGTTATCTCAATTTACTGTTCGCCTCTAAATCTGAGAGCATAATAGAAATTCTGTGGTGAAGTGTGGAGCTGCGCACTACGTTTGCATATTTATTCAGCTGTCATATCTATCTGAGCAGATCATCAGAGGAGATAAACTAAAGAGATGAGGGAATAATGGCTCTTGCTGAGAGGCTGCCGAATGATACAAGCATATTCCTGAAAACATCCAGGAACTGGGTAAACAACAATGTACTCTACAAAGCCATGTGACTCGAAATGAGCTACTGTTAATGATGGTGATGATGGTGATGATAATGATGATGAAGATGCTCGTGAATCAAATTTGAATGACGGGGAAGTTTAAACGATGTAAACAAAGATGTCCCAAACTTTTCTCTCTCTCTTACTGAAATAGCTGCTTTGACAGCAGAACATTACTTTTATGATTTGGGGCAGAATTCCTAAACATGACAGAATATAGATTATTTCCCTAATTATTTAACTCTTTTACGCCCAAGAAAGGAGTAATCATTGTTAGAATTTCCCTTTATATAGAGTGGAATGGGTAAAAGATACTCTAAACGCTGTGCAACCTTTGTGGAAACATGTTCCTGAAAAGAACACAGTCCCTGACATTTAGTGAAATGATGCCTCTAAGGTCATGCTGTTGATACCTCTTGTGAAAAACCAAATTAAACATTATCAGGGGGAGCGAGGAGAACCACAGCAAAATGTTCCCTTTGATTCGCACAAGATACATGCTAATATCACTTTTTAAACAGGACGAACAGTATGTTGCACTTGTTGAAATCACTGACCTTTCATTTCACCGCTCTCAACACTTAATAGACGTTCATCGACGAGTGAGGGTATCATGGGGCCCCTCGTGTCATCTATCCCTCAATGCATACGTACACCCACTCAATGAGGACAGTATAGGACAGTTAATTGAACAATATCCAGGAAATGGCAAGAGAGTGGCGAGGAGAAACTCTGCTCAATGGTGCCATCTAGTGGTTCTTGTGGCCGACCAGCCCCGACCACAAACACTACAGTAAGAACTCTCCCCTGCTGCTGCTGCTGATGCTGATGCTGCTGCTGCTGCTGAGGAAGTTTGGATAACAATTATCTGTTGTATTTGCATTAATGTGATTGCTTTGTCTGCAGACTCATCTGACTGCAATTATAAAGAGTAGCATTAAAACACTAATTAATTAACTCAATTGTGGGTAGATTGATTAATTCTAAACAAACATGAGATCGCAGCAAGCAAATGAGCTCTGGAGTGCCGATGCATCTGGGAGTGCTGCTGCAGAAGACATTTTGATTATCTGCAGACACATGTAGTTGCAAATCTTTTAATTAACACAAATAGATAGTGGGAGTGAGTCGGTTGTGCAACTATCCTGCTCGTTAGTTGTAATCATAATTTGGTCAGTTTTAAAAAAGGATGAGTGTGTGAATGTGGACTGTGGGTTTGAGGCAGTGATCGACAAGCAGCTCAATTATTCCAAAGTTGTGGAAGGGATGTGGGCATGCACGTGCGAGGAGGGAGCGTGTATGTACAGTGTGTGTATATGTGTGTGTGTGTGTGGGCAACAAAATGGGTCTTGACATCAAAAGTCATCACACAAAAAGAGATAATCAAATTATGATCAAAACAAAACAGATGGTCACATAAATCATCCATTCACATGTTGGACTGGTGCCTCTGTCGCAGAACAATGAATCACTGCCTATCAATGCTCGAATCAAAACATAAGGGCTGTTATGAATACAAAAAGCTCTTCCGGTTAATATCACAACCCAGCACATATCACAGTGTGGCCACATTCAGCACATCTCAGACTTTTTGTTTAACTGTGTTTTGGAAAAAATAGAAAAGCAGCTGAATCTGAATGGTAAGAAAACAGTAGGACTTCATAAAAAGTGGACTGCCAGTTATCATGAAACAGCTCTTCATTTCGATTAATGTGACTTTTTTGTGCGATTTAGTTTTAAAATGATTCCCTTTCATCAGAGATGTGTCCCAGCTTAAAGATTTGAGTGGGGAATATTTCATTTTTCAGCGGGAATGCATGCATGCACCTTCTCTATCCGTAAAAATCATGAACTCCTGGACTAGATTTAAAAGGGAAGCACTCACTCAAAGCTCCCTTTCTCAGTGTGCTGTCAGCATCTGCACATGCAGAAAAGCCTAATCAGAGAGATACCAGTAAAGTGCATGTAATACTTTAGAGATTTAATGCAGTTTTTAATTGGATAGAGGCCCATTATTTTTCAATACAGAAGGGGCACTGAGGCACATAAAGCTCTTGAATATTTTTGCAAATCGTGTTCAACAGCATAATGATTAACCATGGCACTAAATTTGCCTGACAAAATGAAAAGCAAACTTCATGCAAGGCGTAATTTAATTGTTTCCCTTCACATTTTCTGCCTCCCATTGTTGGAAGCTTAACATTTTTAGAGTCTGCTTAACAGCTGCCTTGTGATGCTTGAGCTGCAACAATGTGACTGACAAATGTTTTGAAGTAGCTGCAGACTTCCCAGTGTCTTCATAGGCAAAGTGTCAGGGAATCTTACATCACTTTATGTCACATTTGAAGACTCGTTACGTAGATGTTTATTATTTTATTTGACTCTGCAAATTGCCACCGTTACCATTCAGCTGGCTCCACGCAGTACGCTTAATATTTTGTCGACTTTTTTTTGTCTGACATCACTCTTAATCTATGACAGTATTCACATTATAACATAAATATCCAAGATGTTTAAAATGAAATAAAAACAACCAAATATTTCCCTAAATTGACGTAACCCTTGTCTTTAAATATTGCATTTTTAAATATATTATCACATGAGATCAAACTAAATTCTGCCTTTGTATGTGTATACATTTTCAGTTCCAACATAACACACAATCATTGTGTGAGGATTTTCTTTCAGTACAATGAAACATTTTTAGCAGTCAGAACAGCAGGTCACATTTCCATTTCAACCTGAGGAGAACACTGCCATCTGGGCTGCAATTAGTGGTAATGCAATCCTGAGCCATGCGTTTGTGTGCATGAATATTCAGGATCAGAACCGGGTTTTTACAGTCTACTAATGCCCACAAATAATGTACTTACAAACAGGGCCAACATCAATATACAACAGGATGAGAATATAGGTTAAAAATATGTATAATAAACTGTTAAAAATAGGCAACAAAGTCTAGAAATAGAGTCAGACAATAAATATCAGTACACACAGTAATGTAGTGGATCTATCACATTGTTTATATACTGAACCTTGTGCATATTTCTGCAAAGAATATTGAATAATTAATAAAGATACAATAGGACAATAAACATGGTACGATAACTACAATATAGTGTGGGCTGTATGTACAGCTGTTGCACAATGATACAGTTGTCAGTGTGACAGAGAGTGGCATACGATTTGAACAATAAGTGCTTACTTTGTATAGGTGGCATGCACTCACATATTAGAATGGATATATTGTTTATAAACTGCACATATCTGTAATGTTGATAGATGCATTGTATTTGCAGGGTTGTGACACATTTTCATGGATGAATGAATTACTCATCAGTGTGTCTGCTTGTTTTATACTACAGTCCTCTGTGGCGCCTGTCAGACAGCAGAGAAGATCTAAGTCTAAGTGAAAGGGGTGTGTTTTCTAACCCGGCAAGCATTCAAGTCCATGCAGGAGGGAGTGAAGGGCTGCACTGTTGATCTTTTCAGCCATCCTGTTTGTGCTGTTTGGGAGTTGAGTTAAAACCAAGCTGTTATTGATGACATAGGACATAAACACAGTGATTGATGTGTTGAATAGTAGCAGCTGGCACAGGAAGTACATCCTCTGCTGGGCCTTTGTATGATGGATACTGGTCTTCTTCAGGTGTTTGAAGATTGAGGGTTTTAATAACCTGAAGGTTGATGAGGGGAACAACATTTGATCACCACAGTTTTAATGACAGTGTGTTTGGCTCTGTGTGGTGGACCAGAAAGCCCACTGTTCAACCTCCATTTCTGGTGCAGACTTGTCACTGTCTCAGTTGAAGCCGGTGATTCCAGTCTGCAGATGTCTGGAGTTTGACTGAGGTGTCTCGAGGGAGAGGAACGGTTCAAGAAGCATTCATCCTTGGGGGCGCTATTGCTGACTTTATAGCTACCTGCTGCTTCCTGTCTGTCAGGAAGTTGATGATCTACTGAGAAGTGACAGTGAGCTGGGTGAGTAGAGAGCAGAAAAACTTGAACGCTGATCTGAAGGTTACACTTGTAATTTGTAATCTGGAATGAAGATAACATCACTGATCTGTTTCAATTCAATTCATTTCAATTCAAACAACTTTATTCATCCCAAATAGGACAATTCAGTTTACAATCTACCAGTCATTAACACAAAGACAGGACAACACACAATCAATCAATTCAGTGGCAACAAATTGGCATGAAGTCATACATGGACAAGAAACCAAAGTACAATAGATTACAATAAGTAAATAAATAAATGAATATGCACACATTATGGCTGACAGGTTAACAATGCCTGGCCTGTGTCTAGTTGCTGCTATCAGCAGCATTTAACAGCTTGATGGCTGAAGGAATAAAAGAACTGGCGTATCTGTTTGTTTTCCTTGGGGGGGGGCATGATACCACCGTCCTGAGGGCATTAAACAGAATTCCTGACTGAGAATATGGTCAGGATGACACATGACCTGCCTGGCTTTCTGGACCACTCATTTTTTCCAGAGGGAGCTCAGGTCTGTCAGTCGAGCTCCAATAATCTTGGCGCAAACTTTAATAATGCTGCTGAGACTATTTTTCTCCTTCACTGACAATCCATAAAACCAGCAGATAAAAGAAAAAGTTAAAAAACTTTTGATGAACGAATAATAAAAATGACATAAGATGCTCTTAGAAACGTTAAAATGATGGCATTCAGGTACGCCAACACTGGTCTCTATGTTACATCCAGCTGACATGGCATATATTCTGTTTTTTTAAAGGCAGGTTAAACCATCTTTCTTTAATCCAGTTAGAAAAAGGGAAAACATATAGTAAAAAAAATAAACAGGGCAAGATTATGTTAAAGTCAAATCTAATGAGACAAAAGAAAAGAAACAGGGAACACTTTAATTTCCCAGAAATCTTGAGCCTGAAAGATTTCTTTTAATCAAAAAAGCTGCAGAAATGACAAAACAACAGATTTATAATGTTCTTTTTTCCCCTTCTCAGATCTGCAGTATCATTAGTGCACGTTTTCTGTAGCTGCAGCATGATGAGTGAAGTTAAGCACAAACACAGTAAGCAGGCAGCACTGATAATCTGCCTAAGCATTATCTTATGTCACTTTTTGTGCATGCTATGCCCTTCTAATGCCAGAGTTTTACCATGTCAACACTCTGAGCCATGCTCGCTGAATTTCAATTCAGTCGGAAAAAGAAACTGACATCAGTGTTGGTTTGTAGTGCTGGTAGAGGAAATAAAATGATAACAACAGCCTTCCTCTAAATCCAGCAGAATGGCAACTTTCCTCATTCAGCAACACAGAGACTTTTGAGGAGATGCCATTGCTGCCTCATTGGTTTTTCTCTCCCTCTGATTACTCCTCTCATCTTATGTAAATCCTCTTAAGTCACATGTTATTGTTTATTGCAACTGTGAAGGTTAGGTGTTCCTAAGCCCTGTGCGTGCGCTTATCTCACCAGCGCATGCATCTTTGTCTCTCCAATGTGTCTTGTTTTCGTAATACACTAATGGATGAGAAAAGTTGTCTGGACTGATGCGGTGCAGACAACCAATCCACTGCAGTAAAATACTAATCTCTCCCAGTGGCTAACAACTCTTCATGAAAGAGAGGCAGTTGCATGCTCCAGGGATATCACAGCATTATCAGAAGCCTGCTGTATTTGGAGGATTTCTTTAAAAAAAAATACAAAATATAAACAATTCCAAAACACACAATTACTTTTTGGCCCAGTCAGCTCCCAGCGCCTCTGTGGAGTGAAGTCATGTTCGAATTTTGGCACCGAAACATGTATAATTAACCTATGTTCCAGTATTAATGTTATTGATTACACCTATGCTTATCACATGTCAAAATGTGTGTTGTGAAAAGGGCCTACAGAGAGATGAAGAAAAAAAGTCAAAACATGTCAGCCATAAGAAAAGTGAGATTGAATAACTCAGGCCACATCTCTGCTTTCCATATTGCTGCAAGTGCTCTGACTTAGCTGGAGGAGAATAAGGGACCAGTGTTAAAGGACCAGTGTGTAAGATTTAGTGGCATCTAGTGGTGAGGTTGCAGATTGCAACCATATGAATACACCTCCTCTCCCCTTACAAGTGTACAAAACTCATGAAAAGGGGTGCGCTACCTGTGTAACATAAAGGGCTCATTCTAAGGTAATAAAAAACACAATAATTTTTATTTTTAGTACACTAATTAAAACATACTTATGAGTATTACATTCCATATCTGCCAAGTCAGTTCTGCTAGATGCCACTAAATTCTACACACTGCTCCTTTAAAAGAATACTCCACCTATTTAACGCACTCCTGTAGCATTGTTTGACTCAACCTTGTAGTCTCTAACACCAACCGACACTGACTCAAGTGACATCACTTGCGGGAACTTATCAAACTTTGTGCAGCTCCCTCTAGAGCCACAAAAGCATTTACACAACTTTTTACATACTGTGACCTGTAAACTTTGATGTGAACAGACTACAAGTAATTGTCTTTGGGCTCTTTTATTGGGTTCATTTTTAACAGGGTATGACATAAAACAACCTTTCAGACAGCATGTAGTAAAAAAAAAAAAAAAATTACTTTTAGTGAAGGTCAATTCAAGAGACTATGATATGCCTTGTTTTACTAAAGGTTATTCCAAAGTGCAGGCCAAGTAATGAGCTGATATCAGGGTTAGTTTGCTCATCTTGCACAATAACTCAGTTGAAAACATTCTGTAGCTGCTCTTCTATCCTCCCCTTAGGGAGCAGTGCACTAACAGTACAATAACATGACCTGAGATCAGTATTCACCTGATACCAGCAGTGGGTTTTTTTTTTTCAAACTTTCAATAGCTTATATCTTCATATGTCACACAGCTTTCCTCTTTTATTTACACCAATACCAAACACAGAAGACGTGTTGAAAATGTGACAGTAGGAAAAGCACAGGTGTGAATAATAAAATAAATGGTGGCTGAATTCCATATAGCTGCTTCAGTTTCAGGCTCCTTGTACTGTGCATGCTGGCTCACTGTCACACTGTCATGACTTACTGGGACACTTGGGTAAAAATAGTAACACCTGTGCTTTTCCTACTGCGATGAAATAGGCCTATAGACACTAACATTTGCAGTATTCTGAAGGATCCAGCAGCTCTTTCAAGGAGAATTTCAGTCAAATTTGACATTAAAAACACTACTGAATGTAGCGTGTGTACAATACACTGTGACTCATTATGAACAGGGCTCAATATGAACATTTAATGACAAATAATGCCTCTACTATTGTTTTTCTCCATTCTATCAGTATTAGACTGTATGCCTGACAAATATTCAATAAAATAACAATACTGACACACTGTGTTGGTGTAACTTCAATATATAGGGGTGTGTATCATCTGTAATTATGCCTTAAAATGTAAAAAACAAATTACTAAAAACATTTTGGGATGTTCTGGTGATTATTCCAGGTTGCAGGGAAGGGATGGACATTTGCTCCTGACCTCTAAGAGAACAGAAAAAAGTACAAGTTTTAAAAAGCATTAAAGGAACACTTTGTGAATAATTACACCAAGTGTAATATTTTTCAGACTGACTAATGGTATTAGGAAGTTCTGCTTTGGGGGCCTTCTACACACTGCACATCTCACAGGTTTTTATTTAGTGCTAGCTCACTGGTTTGGAACATCCACTGTTAAATCTTGTCACCACTATTAGAGGGAGCTATTCACCCATTTAATCATTTTCTTAATAAAGTGTTTTACTAAATTCCTGTGAAGAATTTGACAAAACAAAAGTAAACAAGGTGATATCATGTTGAAATGTTTAAAGGGATATTTCAGAAAAGGTTTTAAGGATCTGAAATATCCAATTATTTTTATAAACATGGGACTATCACACATTATAGGTTTAGAGTATCTTATTATCTGCTTTGTGTTTTGCCCACAGTTCTGTTATTGCTCCTGGAACATTATTTCAATTGATGTGTGATATTTTGATTTTGAACATGCACCACTAAAGCACATGTAGGACCTTTAGGGGTCCTACATGTTGAGATGTGTTCAAAGTTCCAGTTACAACCTTTATCATTTCAGTTTTGTTGTATTAATGTGTTTACTCTACAAACTAACTGACACACAGTTGCCCAATGACCCACTACTTTCTAATGAAGCTGCCCTGTGTAGTGTGCTGTGTGCACTTTACATGAAGGTTCTTGTAGGGGACATGGTACTAACACAATGGAGAGAGTGGAGGGGTCAGAAGGTCAGTTAAGGACAATAGCTAATTTTTGCCTCCTGGCGGCTTAATTTGGCCATGACGTTTGTATCAGCCAAAATATCTTGCAGTAAAAAACAGTTTAAAACACAACACATCTGCAACGCAGATGCTGCACATTGCAAACCAGTTTATATAGGCTAGGCTACTGCAGCTGGCTGCCAAGATGCTGTAAATCATTATTAAAGGGGAGGATCTTTGAGTCATTATATTCCTGTTAACCAAGACTGATTGCCAGCATTGCATAGTTTAAAAGACATGCGCAGTTTCCTCTCTGTAGACAGATACATCACATGAACTTTGGAGTTAACCCACCGATGAGAAATTTCACAGACGGGTCTGCTGCTCTGCCATCACTTCTGTTCACTTTGCACTTTCTGCTTGTTTCACATCTCTAAGCGTCACTCAGCTGTTCACAGCAGGATGACAGAGCCCAGCGGGATCCTGATAAAAGGAGGTAAAGTTGTGAACGAGGACTGTTCCGTGATCGCGGATGTCTACATTGAAGATGGGAAAATAAAAGAAGTTGGACAGAATCTTCAGATCCCAGCGGGAGTGCGGGTCATTGATGCCACAGGGAAACTGGTGATCCCGGGCGGCATTGACACGCACACACACATGGAGCTGGCGTTCATGGGCACCAAGGCTGTGGATGACTTCCACATCGGAACCAAGGTGAACACATGCATTGCTAATGAGTCAAGCTGACATGAAAGATCACCTCCGGATTCATTAAGTTAGACATAGAAAGATGGAGTTACACCGAAATTCAAGCACTCTTCTTCCCTTCAGAACAAAGGCGCTGTTAGGTTACCATTACTCAATGATAGCTCCAGCTGATCTACTGCTTGTAAATCTAGGAAAAGTGTTAGCAATATTTATTAGTTTTATATTTGGCTTTTCATTTGCCAGACGCTTCTTAACATTCAGCAGTTTCCCAAGATTTAATTTTTACAGTATTTATTTATTGATTAATTTAATTACAAATGAAAACATGCAAACAATAGGCCTAAATGGCCACTCAAAGCATTTTACAACACCTACTGATGCAAAGTGGCCACCTGCTTATCAAGTAGCCTAATCAGCCATCATCATTGATATATCCTAGTGTTTTACAGTGTTTCTGATGCTCATTCAGGCGCACACACACACACACACACACACACACACACACACACACACACACACACACACACACACACACACACACACACACACAGGGGGGAGTTTGGGGTTCAGTATCTGCAGATAGAAGCCAACGACCATCTAATTAGTTGAAGACTAATCCACCACAACATTCACAACAACAGTTTAAAAAAAGCTACAATCATAAGCATTATATTTACCTTCATCATATTCATTACCATGACCATGCACATGTGTCATATCAGAATTAGCTTGAAACCAGAGTTTATCTATCATACTAGAGGTACAGCTGACAACACTGACAGATGTCTGTAAACTGGGGGAATAGTAGTTTAATTCAAGCATTTACTTGAATTATTTAGTGGTAGCTTACCCGTCTTTCGATTTCCAACTACTGTATGTGTACTATACATGTTGGACTTGAACAAACACGAGAAAATCCAAAATTAACACGTTTTGTTAGCTCTCGAAATTACTTTTCTGTGTGCAAGTCTACTGTAGAGGACTTGCTAAATTAAGCAGATTTTTCTCACTGCCCTGCAACATTCAGTTTCCTCTCGCCAACTGTGAACACACATGAAATACTGATGTACTATACTAGTTGGAATCATTTCTGGTTTTGGTTTTTGATTTTCGTCTCAACTGAATTATAAAAATATTAAACCATATTCCCTTTTAACACGTCTTTAATTTGCACATGTTGGTGTTTTATCTTGTCTGACTTTGCGGACATTTATGGCTAAGCTAACAACAAGGTGCACACACACACAATCTGGGAGTGTAAAAATATATCTTATCTTAACAGGGGGCCCACACACAAACATACTTGTTTTTCTTCAGATTAGTCATTTTTCTGTTACTTTATCCGCCCTGTGTAAAGCAGCAGGCAGCTACACATGTGAGTCATAATAAATCAAACACCAATTAGGAGCATGTGTCAGCATTAATAGGCTAGAAGTGTCAATGTAGCAGAGGAACAAAGAGGCCAGAGAGTCACTGTCTAAACACTGTAAAATGATGTAACTCATTCACATCTGTCATTTTTATTGCCATTAGTCACATATCCAACATTATAAGCCTCATAAGATCAGATTGTGTTGTGTTCTTGCTATTTTGTCCACCAGTGGAAGCCCCAGAAAGCTATCTGGGGTAAATTCTCTCAGATCTAGTGTCTGCATTACAGTTCAGTTATGAATGAAAAGAGGCTTCTACTGTCCTCCCTGAATGAATGAGCTTTTTTCCATCATTGTCTCCACCACAATCAATTGTATAAACTTCCTCCACCAATACTCTCTCACTGACTGATCTGATCAGAGGTCAGTGTTGCACAATGATATATGTTTGTAAAACAATTGTTTCTATCTGTTTTTATCTGACTGACACTAGAGTGTTGAGTAATCTGTCTAACATAGTGTGCTGATAAAGGTGACAGTTTACTGCAGTTTGTTCACAGACATGAAAAGAACAGTTTTAATGTCTCTCATATGTAAAGTTTTCTCACATCCCGTTGACCCTTCTCTAACATCTGACCTTTGACATGATCACATGGTTGGACACCACAGCAATGTTTCCTTATATCATCTCATGATTGACCAACATACTGCTGACGCAATGAACAAAACTCAGTGATGAAGGAATTCCTTCCTAAACTCTTGCAGACATTAAATATCCCACAAAAAGCAAATCAGTTAATCTTCAACTCTCCTCTGTGTTTGACCAGGCTGCTCTAGCAGGAGGAACCACAATGATCCTGGACTTTGTCATCCCCCAAAAAGGCAAGTCTCTCCTGGAAGCCTATGCCTGTTGGCGTAACACAGCTGATCCCAAAGTTTGCTGCGACTACTCACTACACGTCGCTGTCACATGGTGGAGTGACAAGGTGAACAAGCAGATCATTAACTGATACACAACTATTCCTGAAATTGCACCAAATACAAGTGTCTTGTATTGTGTTGAGGGCACACATTTCACATCTGAAAAAAGGTTATTCAGAGCTCTCTGCATTTATTTCTACAATTTATTCCCACTTCTCAGGTCAAGAAAGAGATGGAGACTCTGTCAAAAGAGCGAGGAGTCAATTCCTTCAAAATGTTTATGGCCTATAAAGATGTGTTCATGCTGGATGACTCTGAGCTGTATGCTGCCTTCTCCCAGTGCAAGGAGATCGGAGCTATAGCGCAGGTGCATGCTGAGAATGGAGACCTGATTGCAGAGGTTGGTATGAGTCATTATTTAGTGTTAACTTACTTGTTGTGTGAATAAATGAACAGTTGGGCAGTTAGGAGGAAGTGTCCTGCATGTTATGTTATTATGTTTTTCGGTAATAATGTATGCATCATTGGTTGTTGCTATTTGTTTTTTAAAATAAAGATCAAGCAATATGGATAATTATTTGGTAAACATTATTACTAACTAATACACACTGGTAGTCATTCAGCATGGAATGTGACATTAAGCCACAATGCTCAAATCTGAAGAAAATCCATTCAAATCAACACACACACACACACACACACACACACACACACACACACACACACACACGCGCACACATATACACTCTTTATTTTCCATCACTTCACTAGACATTGCATTGACCTACATTAAATTCCTTGAGATTCATCCAAGCGTAACCATTACCACCACATGCCTAACCCTACTCTTAATATAACCCTAAACTAACCTAAACTTTAAACCAAGTCTTCATCCTAAAATGAATTATTAATCATTTAGCAGACTTGCTTTTTGTCCCCATTAGGGAGATGAGCCTCCACAACATGACAGTGTTAACAGATTTATGTCCCCGTAACATGAGGAGGACCACACACACACACGCACGCGCACTCACACACACGCTCACACACAGAGAGAGAGAGAGAATCCCTCCTTTTATCAGTGAAGGTTTGGTTAGGACAGGGCAGGTAAATAATGACTTTGTGTAAACACACCACAGAAACCATTATGGGTCAATGTTTAACTCTGTGTGTCCGCTTTCAAGATCCTGTGATAGAAAAGTGCCCCAGATGTAATTAGTAACTTGATTCTAAAATGAGTTATGGCTTCATCCCGTTTCTTACTCACTGACTGGGACACCAATGATGCCATCTTGCTTTTCCTTCTACAGTGTGACAGTGAAAATGTCTGCCATGAAAAAGCCCTGCACAGTTTCTTATGTTTTTTCTATTTTCCAATCCATCTTATTTTAAAATGTCATGACAACAAATCACCACTAGGGAGTAGCAAATGTTAAAAAAAAAAGTGAAACAGTGTGTGGCTCTTGTGGTTGGAAATCTCATGATATCTGCTGTTACTGGGAAGTGTGTGTCTCAAAAATAGGGAGCTTGAATTTTGTATGAGAGTTTAGTTGGTATATTTGAACCACAATCACTGTAAACTGCCTCTTTACAGAGCTGTCTGTGCTTGGACAGACAGTGTACTGCTGTCTTTCCATCTCCTTTAAACTTTATCCCTCTCTGTTCTCCTCAATCCTATTGGGACTCGACAGGGGGCTAAGAAGATGCTGTCCTTGGGCATCACGGGGCCCGAGGGCCATGAACTGTGCCGGCCGGAGGAAGTGGAGGCCGAGGCCACCCAGCGAGCCATCACCATCGCCCATGCTGTCAACTGCCCGCTGTATGTGGTCCATGTCATGAGTAAATCTGCTGCCAAGGTGGTGTCCAACGCACGAAGAGATGGTGAGTGTGGACTTGCTGCCACCTGCTGTTTGCTAAGAATTCCCAATATGTGCTTTTGAATATGTCCTGTTATGTATCCTGATATTAAATTATTTTCTTTTCCAAAGCTAAATTATTCAGTGTCCTGGAGCAGGAGCCTCTGAGACAGTATGAAGAGAAATTCATGATCATTTTAATTCAGCTGAAGTGTGTTTCCATCTCTCACCAGGGCGAGTGGTGTTCGGGGAACCCATTGCAGCTGGACTGGGCACCGATGGGACTCACTACTGGAACAAAGAGTGGGCCCACGCTGCTGCCTTTGTCATGGGGCCCCCCCTCAGACCTGACCCCAGCACCCCCGGGTACCTGATGGACCTGCTGGCCAAGTATGTCAAGCTACATCTACAACTTGCCCTTTAAGTTACAATTCAATTGAGTTTTCATCTTACTGAAGACGTTTTTTGTGTGAGGGTAATAATAAGTGTAATGCAAGCTTGAATCTACTCTAATGGGTTAATTTAGCCACAAGAATTGACTCTAATTTGTTTTGTATATTTATTCATTAATTCCACCATCTGTTCTGTCATTCATTCGTGTATTTATTCATCAAATGTGCTGCTAGTGATGATCTAAGTGTGACGGGAACGGACAACTGCACCTTCTCTGTGTGCCAGAAGGCCCTCGGAAAAGACGACTTCACCAAGATCCCGAACGGAGTGAATGGCGTGGAGGACAGGATGTCTGTCATCTGGGAGAAGGGAGTGGTACGTGGCGTTCCCATGATTACACTCGTTCGACAATGAGAGTAAATCTGAAAGAGTGTGAAGTGCAGTCGCTGCTGTTAACAGCTTCCTGTCATTATCCCAGTAAGCAACGAGCTGAATAAATAGATACATCAAATATGGCAAACGTCAACGTAACTACTCGCTGATTTCTTCTTGTTACATAAACAAATCCATATTTTCATGTATCTTACGCAGGCTTGATATTTCTTACTGTGATTCATAGTCGAGGTTGATTACTCATCTTGTATCAGGAGCAATTTTTTTTTGGGGGGGGGGGGTATCCATCATTTAGACACAAGATCAGTTTAAATGATCAGGCACCTTTTGTTGAGGATTTCTCATTACATGGGGAATCTGTGCCTGCATGTACAAAAGGCTACATTTTTGACTCCTTATGCATATTTGAAATTATATCATGATGTCAAGCTTAAACTTTTTTACTAATTATTCCACTTTTCTGGTATTCATTTTAGCTGAAACCGAATATTTGTCATCCGTCATTCTCTCCAACACAAACAGAAAAGGCAATAACCTCTGCAGATTGCTGCAGAGTGCAGCCGTTGCATTTTCTCGCCGTTGTTGTGAAGAGGTGTTTGAGCGCGGCCGCCCCGAGGCCACTGGAAAGATTTACGACGTGCAACAGTGCTTACGAATCACACATTATATGATACTTTGGCAGAAATGAGTTGCTTGCTGCACAGTTAAGCACTGACCTTTTTGTCTGCTAATTCTGTATAGTGTTGTCATCCGCTGTGGCCCCTTACTCAGACCGGTTGCTTTGTGCGTTTCCTCCCCCCTCAGCACAGCGGCAAAATGGACGAGAATCGATTTGTAGCTGTCACCAGCAGCAACGCAGCAAAAATCTTCAACTTCTACCCGCAGAAGGGCCGTATCGCCAAGAACTCGGATGCTGATGTGGTCATATGGGACCCCAAGTTAACAAGGTGAGGACTCGACTTCGGCCATTCAGCAGTGGGGGAGAAAGCTTTTGAAATACAGCAGTACAAAGAAAGCACTCAGATAGTGTGTGTGTGTGTGTGTGTGTGTGTACAGTTATGCACACTAACTCTTATTTTTTAAAACACTCTCTTATCTCTTGAGTCTTAAGTCAGACATTTCTACCACTGCTATCAGCGGCTTCAACTGCAGATGGTGCTGCTGAAACACAGGCTAGACTTGAAAGCATGTCTCCAGGCTGTCAAGCATGAGGTTAAATAAGATAAGGTTATTAAAGTTCAGCAGCATAGTCTATAGGTAGAGGCAACGAAAAGAGAAATGAACTATCTTTCATCTGGTGCCACGTAAGCTGCTTACGTCTATGCTCTATCCAGAAGTCAGAGGTATGTCATCACTTATCTATAGCTGCGAATTAAAGCAACGCTATTTACATATGAATCACAGTCAGTCAAAAAAAATAGAGTGTAGGAATGATTAATTATATTCCATGTGTGGTTATTTTTTTAGGAAGGATTTTACCACACTTACATAAGCTTGATGCACACTGCATCAGTGGGACACTGCTGATGGGTTCATAGTGAGGATCTTAAGAATGACTATTTCACGTGGGAGTTAAACCAATTTTCATAGTACAGAACACACAGTATTTAAGCTATTTTCAGTAACCAGCTCAGAATATCATCAGCTATGTATAAGAGCTGATTATGTGATTATTTTCTTATTATTCTAATAAAATCACGGATGTGGAGTAGAGGACAGTATGCTGTTCTGTGGAGCACATGCACACATCCAGGCAAAAAGGACAGTTTGCATTCTAGTAGCATGCGTACTGTAGCACATTCAGCTTATGTAACCCAGAATGGCACTGCATTGCTCTGATTGCTGGAGAATCTGGGCTGAGCCCCTCAGGGAAGTCACTAACCGCTGATGTGAATTAGAGAAGAACACATTACACCCTGGTGTAATTTGCTGTAAATGAATTCACTGGTAACAGTTGAAAGGCTCGGGTGCGGCCAGAGACCTTCACAGTTGTTACTGTGGGGTAGTTTGCAGTAGTTTGATCAGTATACTTCACCTATTTGTTTGGTGTTGGCGTGTGCTCTGTCTTTACCGTGTGTGTATGTCTGCAGATGTTATGATGCCTTTCAAGCACGAGAGCGCCTAGTGTTCGATTGTTACAACCGTGAATTCATCTGTAAAACGGCGTAATTAATTGCCATCGGCACAAGTGTCGCTTCATAACATCCGGGACCAGGAGCTACAAACAGTTGCATAACCACAAAGGCCTAGGAAGCTAAGTCAATTGCCTTGTGTCTCATAATTGGGCTACTTGAAGAATGAGGAAATATCTTGTTTTTCGTCAATGCACAGTAGGCATGATGTATGGCTTTAAATATCTACAGGAAATCTGTATGTATGAATGTGTTTGTGTGTGTGTGTGTGTGTGTGTGGGGGGGGGGCATTTAATCCATTTCATGGAAGAGGCTGAGTCAGATTTATTTCCCTGTTCCCTGCTGATTGAGTGTTTTCATTCAGATAGGATTCACTTGTTAGACATCGTCAATCTGTACCATGCATGGCATTTGATCATTTAATATGAAGTGTCGGAATGATGTGAGATTATCTACAATTTCCGGAAAGTCTTTCAACCCCTTAATGAGAATGTGCTTGTAATTGCATTAAGATAAGGGTTCTATGCAGCGATGAAAGAAGTGCACAGACTTTTTATTTAAGTAAAAGTAGCAATACAACAATCATAGAACACTTGAAAAAGTTCTGCATTGAAAGTATTATAAAAGTGAAAGTACAGATGTTTATCAAAGGGAATGGCAGGTGAATGGTTGCAGCACATGTCTCATGACCGTCTCGTGTCTCTAATTCAACTGCAGCTTGGGACCCTTGTTGCATGTCATACCTCTGTCTCTCTCTTCCTGTTTCCTGTCTGTTACTATCAATTCTCCACTAAAGGTAAAAACCTATCTTAGAAACAAATAGAAGTATTATCAATTGTAAACTACACATCATCTTATGCAAGGAAAAAGCCCATGTGAGTGGTATATTACTACTATATATATCAGGGTGGCTGTGGCTTAGGAGGTAGAGCTAATCGGAAGATTGGCAGTTCAATTCCCGGCTCCTCCAGTCCAAGTGTCCAAGTGTCCAAGTGTCCTTGGGAAAGATTCTGAACCCCAGATTGCTTGTGAAGTCTGTGCCAAAACTCCTCCTGATGAGCAGGTTGGCGCCTTGCATGGCAGCCTGCTATCAGTGTATCAATGTTTGTATAAATGGGCTGCTTGTGGTGTAAAAGTGCTTTGAGTGGTCGGAAGACTAGAAAGGCACTATATAAGTGAAGTCCATTTACAATTTATTACATTATTTAATTATTATTACTAATGCAACAATGTGTGAGCTGCATTTTACTGTTGGCAGATTTTGAATAACTTTATGATATATCTATTATTCTAATCACAAATAAAGCATATTTCATAAGCAGATCAAATTTATTTTTTGGAAAAATCTTAATGTACAAAGTAACTAAAAGTAGTGACAAAACAAGACTATTAGTCTAGTGGTGACGCTTACATCAGCATGTTGTTGGAGAAAATCATTCAAGTCAATGTTGAAAGTTTGCTCTGATGGTGGTGTTTATTGATATCCTGGGTTATTGGTGAGTGGACTGAAATAGAGCGTGTCTGAGATGGTGGACTGACCCAGAGCTAATGAAATGGAAGCATTTTATATAGTAAGACCAAGGCAGGAAACAGAAGGCAGGAAACAGAAGGCAGGAAGGGAGGTCATTTGCATTCAGACCTTACAGCAGTGGTGTCTAATTCATTTTAGTTCAAGGGCCACATACAGCCCAATTTGATCTCAAGTGTACCAAACCAGTAAAACCATTGCATAATAACCTATAAATAATATATAAAATACATATTATAACTTTGCTATAATAAACCATCTATTTATAAAAGAGATGACTGAGATGTCTTGAAAATGAGCAATTTCAACAATATTATGTCTCAGTTTTCTTTTCACATTATTAAATTCATCCAGTGGGCCATATTGGATCCCTTGGTGGACCGGTTCTGGTCCATGGGGCATATGTTTGACACCCCTGCCTTACATGCTAGCATTTTAAATCATATAGTTGTGTTAAGGGCTTTTTCAGCATGGAACAAGTTACCCAGCAGTATCAGAGAATGTGTACAAATAAGAAACACATGCAGATGTACTTCAGGCAACCTTTTTTTGGGATCAATGTGTTTATTTGTTTTGGTATGTCACATGATAGCACACAATGAGTCATCTGAATACACTGTTCCACCTGGCCAGTTAAAACAAGATGTAGAAGTACAACTAATGAGTCTCCAATGGCACGCAGTAAAAGTAGATGTACAAGTCATTTGTAGGTGATTGGGAAAAAACATAAAAATAAAGTAATGATCAACTTTAATTGGCCACTAGAGATTCTAGTTCTAGGCAGCCCTGTTCCTGGATCTGTAAGGCTTAAAAAAATACACCTCTTCCTGTCTGATTTTGTTTTAGTTTTTATGAATTTTATGTCTGTGCCTTTTTGTTTTTGGTGCATCCTTTGCATTGAATTTATTGACTCTTGTTGATGGTTGTGTGTCGGTATTGATTTGCTCATGTCACACTTGTATCAGCTGCTTTGTTTCTTTTTTTTTGAATGGTACAACTTCTTTTTGTTATCTTTTTATGTTTCTTTGTAATGTTTTACTCTGACATTTATTATGTGTGGACTGTGGGAAGATTCTCATAAGGCAGGAGCTACTGGGGATCCAGTAGAAAAAACTATAAACTACAAACATTAATCAAGCATGCTATGTGCTAATTAGCACTAAACAAAGAACGACTGATGGGAGTATCGTTAGTTTTGCTCGTATGTGCTGCTACACCAAAACGACTAAAGTTACATTTTGACCTAAAGATACCACCAGATAAAAATGTATTGTAATTCCTCCTGAGGGAGACATTAAGGTCTGGACCAAATTTCATGGCAATACAGCCAATACTTGTTAAGGTCACAAATGTGAACCTTATGTTGGTGGTAGAGGAAAAGTCAGTGGTTCACCAACGTCACTAGGATTTATTAATTGTGAAACCATGAATATTTTACCAAACATGAAAATCTGTTCAATAGTTGTAGAGATGTGGTGTGGGTCAACCGAAAGTGCCATACCTAGAGCCATAGCATGGGGGAAAAGCGCAGTATTTCCTTCTGATACATAGTGCAGTAGAGGTATAAAGTAGCATAAAAATACTCAAATAAATAAAAGCTTGCATTACTTGCAATAAGCAAGTGAAAGTTGCACTCCACCACTGGAAAGACAATTAAATTATTTGTTTTTCCAACTGATAAAAAGTGCAAGTCAGCCTTCATTCTGAATCCATCACTACCTTGCGTTCTGGACTACTACAGCTACTGTTTGGTGCATACAGAATACTCTGCTTTTATGATGGATTTCATCATGTGCATCACGTTGAATCCTAGGGCATAAATTCAGAGTGAAAGTATTCCTGCCATGGAAACAATTCCCGTGTGAGCTTTAGATAAATCATTTCAATTATTGAAATGGGTTTCTGCAAATAAACACCATTGCTGCCATGCTGTACACATACACAACATTTCTTTGGGTGAATACTTAAAAGTCTTGTGTCTTTTCACTAACACTCATTCACATTCTGCATCCCGCATTCGGCCTGCACAGACAGTTTAGTTATATCAGTATTTTGGCTGTGCTGCAATATAATATGGCAGTGCTCATGCAGCAGCATTTGGATAGCTGCCACAATAATGTAATAAGCAGCACTGAAAATGTTGAGGTGCCTTTTTATTGACTGAAAGAAGCTCAGGTTCTGTGCTTAGTAAGCTTTTTAGCGAGAAGAGCATCACATGAGCAAAAAATGTAAATAATACATTATATTTCTTGTTGCTGCACAGTAAGTGAGCTGCGGCAACTCGATGCTGCGTATGAGTACATCTTGGCCTGATTCAATCAATTTCAGATGAGAATGGAATGCATTAAGGTCTCGCAATAGGTTCATGTTTCAGCTTTGTATTCTGAAAGCATGCTGTGATACTTCAGCTATCACAAGGGCTGAATGTAATCAAGAAATTGAGTTCTAAAGTACCTTGTTATAGCCATTTGCAAACCTCTAGTTGCATCTGTGTGTCCTTGATAGGAAGATATCAGCCAAGACGCACCACCAGGCTGTGGACTACAACATCTTCGAGGGCATGGAGTGCCACGGCGTCCCTGTGGTCACCATCTCCAGGGGCAAAGTGGTCTATGAGGATGGGCGGCTGAAGGCGACACCAGGGCATGGAAAATTCATCCACAGAAAACCCTTCTCTGAATTCGTTTATAAACGCATCAGACAGAGGGAGCAGGTCAGTCATGCTCTAAAAGTTTCATGTATAGAAGAGAACACCTCACTCAGTAACATGTTAATCCTTAACACTGGTCTCCTTAAAGCAAGTGGTCCAAACCTGTCAGAAATCACTCCCTGTTTGCTATTTGGTACAATAAATTAACTGTCATATGTTTTATTTAAATGTGTTAAGTGTTAAAATGATTATACAATGGAAACAATATGTAAAATCCATACCATACAGTAAATATAAGTGTTGAAAAATGACCACAATGCAGTGTTGCAGCTTTGACATAGACTATTTATTTAAGTGGCTATAATCAATATTTTATGTTAAGTGTGGATCCGATGGTGTGCAATGTCAGGGGTTGCTTGTAGTGAAAACCCTTATAGAATTCTTATGAGTATGCACTTTCCCACAGCTCTGCAAAGCTTTAGACTGTCTTTCAGCTCACTGTTTCCACAGCTTTACTGCATTTTGGTTCACTAGTTGGTGAACATAGTAGAGCATGGAACAGCAGCTAGTTAATGGAGATTAAACAGAGCTAAAGGGAGAGTAAATGTTGGATTCACATTTACTATGTAGCCATAAAGATGATGAAATTAATACTGTTGCTACATGTCTACTCGCTAACTGTTTGCTATCATATTGACATCCACTTAGAAGGTGGTAATTGTTGTTCACAGCTTCTTTGAGCTGTATTATTATTACTTTTACTTTTATTATCATTATTACTATCGCCCCCCGTAAACCACAATTTACACAATGGTTTCTGTATGAATTAAATAGTCAATAATTGCTGTGCTTTAGAGCTGTTGGTAGCCGTGGGTTGTTTTTTTTAAACCTTGAGACAAAGACATGCTAGTTGTTTGCACTGTAATACTAAGCTAAGCTAACTGGTTGCTAGCATTGGCTTCATATTTAGCATACAGACACTACTAATACAAGAGTGGTATCAATGTTCTCATCTAACTCTCAGCTAGAAAGCAAGTTTGTTGAACAATTCCTTTAAGAGAATACTGAATGAATCAATGAGAGAGTGATTTTAACACAGCCCAACTGTAATGGGATTTAATTTAGGGATTTCATATATTTAATGCTGCTTCTTCATCAATTTTCGTTCATAATGTGAGTCTCAGAAATGAAAAGTAGAGACTATAGAAAGGCTGTTTAGCTGCAAAGCACCTGTCAGACGACTGACATTCAGATTTATGTTCAGTTTAAAGCAAACGGGTTCTGATGATGTACTGTACACAATGTTCACTTCTTTTTGCTTTGTTTTTGGCCTGCAGGTGGGGAAACCTGCAGCTGTGATCAGAAAGCCCTATGAAGGAGAAGTCATTTCTCTATGAACAACTGACCTAGAACATGAAAGCCACTTTGGATCTCCAGCTGTGTGGTTACAGAACATCTAGATCTACCAAAGCCAAACAACTGAGTGCCTTTCAACAGAAACACCTGCTCTGAGTGGTTCTTTTGACATGAAACTGTCCTGCAAGTCGTACATGCGTTATGCATTCAATATAAATCAGTGTGTGCAGTAAAGATGGGGGGGGGGGGGGGGGTTAGGGTTAGGGTTAGGGTTAGGGTTACACTGAGGCCAATGTTCTGTTAGCAGATATATATCTGTTCAACTCAGTGAGGTTTTCCAGGTCAGCTCCACTCAGTACACAGGTCAGCAAAACCCTCTCTGCTACACTCACATACATTATGCAATCAAGTATTTTACTATAGGAAATGAAAAAAGCTTTAGTTGTGAATGTGCCTGATTCTACTGTATCTGAGCTTTTTCAGATCTGTACCCTTGTTTTTTTCCCACCGTAAATGTTTGTTGCCGTTGGTAACGGGGCTAATTTTTCATACCCAAAAGCATCCTTCCTTTTGATGAAATATTCATTAAAAAGCACTGACATGCGTGAAAGTATTAAGATTTTCTTTGTTGACCCAGATTGACTCTGCATTTGCATATTCAGCATGATAGCAAATGATCATACTCACTCCATCTATGCCCATGTATGGACTGCATTCATTCCTTCCTGTGGTAAAAAGGTCTGTGGCTGTCACTGAGCATCATGTGGCAGCTTCCTATTGGGCTGGCATGCTGGCGTGGTATTATGCCACAGGGCCAGTGTAGACATAATGTGAGCTTATCAGGTTGCCACACGGGTCAGTGGCGACGGTGTGAGTCACAGAAGGCCTACTCATCCTTGAGCTTTACCACTTCCTTCCTCTTGTCTCTGACAGTGGAAGGAATGGTGTGGCACCAGTGGAATGAGACTGTAAGGTTGAAACTCTGAAAATGGTCAAATGTGCCCTACTGGATTATAAACACTATTCTTCTAGATCATAATCGGTGGACAAATATGTGGACGCAGAAGCAGTTCACGGAATACTGATGTGGAGGAGCTAAAATAAGGAACAAGTAATGCGTGGGAAGAAAAACAGGAACAGAGGCTTTAATAAGGCCCTATGTATAAACTGTTTACTAATACCTCATAGATGAATTATGAGCTATTGATAATGACAATATTAGGGTTTTTCCAGGCTGTCTTATGTCATGCTGTTTCATAATAAGGCCACGGTTTATAATAAGTCATCATAATTACTTGAAACTATTCCATCAAGGTGGAAGACAAACTTGTTCTTATTAATGGTGCATTAATTATCTATAAAGAATAATTTTTTAAAACCATGAATAAAGCTTTAACTTATAAATGCTTCATAAAGTCTGCCTTATTATAAAGTGGTACCAATTAAAATCATATGTACCAACTTAACACTGAACACTCATCAGTGTATATCTCATCTGTCACATTCTTTATCACACATTACAAAGAAAGATATGTGATCCATGTGCTAGGTGAATACAGTGACACCGGCAGGATGTTAATGAGCGGTGACAGTGTGTTTAAGTGGAAAGAGGACAGTGCTGTTCACTGCACATGTAGGGGACATCTGTCTTGGATTATGTAAGCAAATATCTGCCCTACTCTCTGCAGGGGAGCATTAGACATGGAGGTAATATACAGAAGCCTATCCCTGTATCTCAGGTTACTGGAGATTGTCCGGTGCGCTATCCTACACAAATACAGTTTTAACGTATTATTCCTTTAGTTATAGTTAATTGGAGCATCCATTCATAAATACAGTACATATTGCTATAACGCAGATTATTTGTGCAGACAGTTTTTGGGTCACCTGCCTTGTTATGCAATGACCATGATGTAATGTATATGAAACACCTCTGATAAGTAAGATGACATTTCTAGTTGCAGATTGCTCATTAAAGCTTAAGCTAATTGAATTACAGCCTCTTGATTAGTGGTCTTTGGTTGGCTGTTGTCAACATGAAAGTGACTTCTCTATAAACCATTCTCCATGGTTACCATTACTGCCAATGAGCAGATTGAACTGTTATGTTAAGTGACATAACTTAATTAACTACTGTAGCATGCAGGAAGGATTATGCACAAAAACAGTAATTGGGCACGGAGTCGTAGCAGCATGAATTTATTGTTAAATTATTCAATACAGTAGAAAAACTAGTAGAAAAAAGAAGACAAGAGTCTACAGCCATGCTAGCATTGCTGTGAGGCTGCATGCTTAGTCTCACAAGGACAATGCTAACATGCTGATGTGTTATTTGTGATGTTAACCATCTTGCTTTAGCATGTTAGCATGGTAACAGTTGAGAACTAGAACTTAAACCAGCTGAGGCTGATGGGAATGTCAATAGTTTTGCAGGTATTCAGTGATAAACCAAAATAGTCGACCTGAGGAATAGCGCTAGATCTGGGAGATCACATGAATGCATGCACCAATTTATATAGTAATCCATCTGATAGTTGTTTGACATTCCATTCAAAACCATAAATCAACCTCATGGTGATGCATAAGGAACAGTCAGGGATCACTAAAGTCATTAGGGTTTAACGTCTTGCACCAGTTTTTATGGCAATCCATCCCATAGTAGATATTTCATTGTAAACCACAACTGTCAACCTCATGGTGACACCAGAGGAAAAGTCAGAGGATCAACAAAGTTAGTAGGGTTCATCCATTGGGGACCATTAAAGTCTCCATCCAATAGTTGTTGAGGTATTTCAGTCTGGCTGCTTGGGTAGCTAAAAGCAGCAGTTAGAATAATTTCCTCATACGATACTCTGTCGATCCTCTTTGGGTGTGAAGAGTAGCGGGCACCAGAATTGTGGCTGATGAGAGAAGATAAGAAAAAGTATTGATTAAAGACAAAGTTTCAGTGTTTTAAAACCATAATGCACTCATCATTCACTAGAGCAATTACTGTAATGCATACCTTAATGATTAGTGATGTAAGGAGGCTATTATCTGCTTTCTCCTTCCACGTTTTTAATCTCTTCCTCAGGATTTTGGCATGCAGGTACTCCACCCTCTGCTCTGCAGCGGCGGTGAAGAATCGCTCACACACCATCAGCCTAAGCTGGGACACTTTGGCAGCCACCAGGGCCATAATGAACAGAGTGAGCAGGATGGCAGCCAGTGGAACCACAGAGTTATAGAGCAGCAGCTTTGGTTTTGGAAGACACTTCTTCTCAAAAAGGGTCACAGAGTAGGAAAAGTCTTCCTTATGGTTTTCCTCGCCAAAGTGTATACCAACTAAGGTTGAAATCCTCTGTAAAAGATCAATGAATAAGTAATTAGTGGGTGTGTCACAGAAATACACTCAGTAACGTATCAGTGAGACCCAAAAAACTTTCACAAACATACTTACTTTGATGCTCATTAGCAAGGGGACATGGAATGGTTTCATCTCTGATAATTTCGTTGTTACGATATCAACAAAACAGTAAAGTAAGGCATCCACAGTTATAAATATTACCCAAGTTACGAAATGGGAGACAACTGGGATACCAAATTTCAGCACAGCTTTCCCCTCTCGTGCGCTGGGACGGGCGGATGGGATAGAAGTGTAAAGCCTCTTCTCCTTGGGTGTGAGAGGAAGGACATGCGGCTTTCCTTCCGCCTTCTGCTTCTCGTCAAACTGAATGAACTTGCTACTGACGAATCGATTTTGGTGTTTCAAGTCATTGCAGAATCTTTTAATGTGCAAGGCTATAAACATCATGAATATGAGGAAGGTGATGGCAGGAAACATCCGGTCAGTAACAGAAGACACTGTGTTCATAATGGCCTGTGCGTACCTTACAGTTTCATTCAGTTTTTGCTCTGCTCCATTGAGTCTCTCCTTAAATTTTTCTGATTCCATTTTTGGTGAGACCTTGAGCTTGGAGTCAAGGTTCACCACCCCCAGGTCTGTAACCCCTTTGAGTATGTTACCCAGCCATTTTAAAATCTTAACATAGTTACTGAAAGGCGAAGTAATCGATGCTTTCTTGGCCTTCAGGTTGCAAATCATGCTCTTGACCAGGCCTGTGAGGTTCTCCAACGTGTTGCGGATATTTCGAAGAACCACCAAACTGGTTCCTGTGGTCAGGAGCAGATTTCGGCTCTTCTTCATGAAAATAGAGATAACAAATAGGGTCCCCAAGCATCGTACTCTCTTGGACAGGAATAGGGCAACTGTCAGAAGAGTCCCAAAGCAGCCGGCGATCCCTCCAGCCACCGCTGTCTCATAGTCCAGAGTGTAGAGGAGGTATAGGAAGAGCAGGGAGCTGAGGAGGAAGCTGGAAAAGCAACAAGTGAGGAGGAGGATGGTGGTTTTCTTGAAGCCATCCCGTTCGCCAGTGGTGAAAACATCCACAACCAGAGACCCAGTGTCCTCCAGGCTTTGTTTTATCACAGTCCATGAGAGCAGCATACTGGATATTGAAGGAAAAAATGTTGGAAAACCCAACACTGGAGATTAAAAGTTGGAGAGGAAGAGGAGGAACAGTTAATTAAAACCATGTAATGGTCAATAATACTGCATGGCATAAAGTGTAAATTAGTTTTGAAATTTAAGTCAATATTAATGTAACAATAATACATTTTGAAAAGGAGAATTAGAAAGCTCCATATGTGAACTTCAATTTAATAAAATCACAAAGTACAGACCTGCTGTGTGGAGCTCGACATCTATTCATATGCATGCAGTCTGCAGTCTCCTTAAATACAGCTCAAACAGGAACTCTTCTGCCACAAACCGCAGTCATTCGTCATTACCCAGTCATCCCTTTTTTCAGACAAAAGCAGAAGGAAGGCTAATACAAGGCTGAGTTCAGACAACATGTCAGACTGGATTGTGCTTTTGTTGTAAAATGAAATATTTTATTCAGGACAGCAAAGTGTCATGCCACTAATGAGTATAATTAACAACTTGAGACATTCAAACTACAGCACACTTAATAAAAGCTGTAATATATCTCTGGCGAGAGAAGGAAAATAATTACTTGAAGTTAACAGCAGTATAGAGTTCTTCTTGATGGACACAAAAACAGTCTTTAGTAATCATCTAATCTAAAGTAATAATCTTTTAAATGAATTAATGAATTAATTAATCAATTCAATTATATGGGTTTAGCCTATAGTCAGTAATCTAAATGCTTGTAAACTGTTGTTTGAACCTGTAAGGCAATATATCCATGAGAAAGTCAAGAAAGAGAGCTACTTTAAAATCATACCTCTTCACTTCTTGCCTTTCTTTTTTTTTTTTTTTTTTTAAAGTGTATATTACTTATGTTAATGATCCTGCCTAGAGATAGACCAATTTCATTTTCTCCCTCCTCATACTGATTCAGATATGTCAATTCAGGGTAATACTCAATCTGATTCTATGGTGCTTTAATCTAAATATAAAATCTATACCTCAGTACTTGGAGTTATTTGTGATCATTTTAAGTAAGGTAGCATTAAGCCATGTATTGCTGTGTCACTGAAAAAGATGATACCCAATCCACTTAATGTATCAGTACCAGGTCTGATACAGATCCAGAGTATGAGATCAATGCATTTACCTGCATCTGCTCATGACATTTAGTTCTAAAATGAAATCATATCTGTCTGATTAATGGAGCTATCAAACCCATGAGCTTAATCTACTGTACAAAGATTACTGTGTCAATAAATAAACAAGGAGCCTTCTCTTTGTTATTTGGAATGTTGGGATCATGGAGGTGGGGTGGGTTGGGGGACATAAAGTAGTTACTGGTTTGATCCTTTTCCTTTTATGAAATGTAACTGTTGTAAGGGATCACAATTAACAAATAGAGTTCAGCCTACTTGTGCTGGACCACACAGTCATTGACATTTTTCATACAGGCCCACTCCACTCCTTTTACACACAAGGGTCATTTCATCATGGGGAGGAGGTCTACTGTTGAACCTGTGAGAACAGATAAATGATGTCTTCTGTGACTCTGGAAGAAGCTCTTCGAAGTCTGAGCAATAACCCCAATAGCAATAATGTAGAATCCAGTGTTTTTAGAGTTTTATCCATACTAGGGACTAAATGTCAGGATATCTCAGCATCTAATCTATCACTTTCTACCTGCTTTTAAAAATGTATGTCTTGTAAGAGTGCCAAGAGACTTCAACTTCTTACGTACTTCTCTTGTTTCTGTAGAATGTATGTCATATTTGTGTGTGTGAGTGTGAGTGTGAGTGTGTGTGTATGTTATCATCACCCAACACTTGGAAGTTAGTGTAATATCAATTTTTTATTTTTAATTTGAAAAATAACTTACATAAATCTCTGTACTCAACCATACTTAACCAAGACATAGCCTTGGCATTAACACATTGCACCAAAAAGAGAAAATTAAAAGGCATTCAAAAGGATAAATAACATATGTCTTTGTCATCATCTGAGGCATTTTTCCTGTTCCAACAGAGTCTTCTATTCATGGTAGCTTGTTTATTCAAATTCTGACATCTAAAGGTATGTACAATGAAAATTAAAATGAAAATATATACTGTAGCTTGTTACAGCGACAAGGTTTTCTTGGACATTAAAATGCATTATCTTCATGTGGAAAAGGAATAATGCCTCAGTTCAATTTCATTCAGACATACTGCAACTATAAGATTCATATACTTCCCAGACATGAGAAGTATTAATAATTACTAAAAATAGAAAATAAAAAATAAACTGGTCTTGGCTTTTAAATAAAACTAACAAAAATATAGTAAATTAATTTCATTTTCATTAAAACAAGAAAAAAAAAACATTTTCTGTGGCAATATCCCTTGTTATTTGAACTTGTGATTAGATCATCTTCACAAACAGTGCCTGTAAAATTGAACTGCAGCAACACACAGCTTTTGCATGTTCGCTGCCTCTTGATTAGGTATAGACCTCTTGCTGTACCGATACAGATTATTTTTGCATGTTCGTCAACAATACTGAAATAAAATACACTTGCAATCACAACTTGTTTCGTCAACCTCAATTAAATATAAAATATTTTCCTTGTCACTTTTTTTTTTTTCTCAAAAACCTTAAAGAAAATATGACCTTGGGGGTGGAATGTTTTGTTAAAACTTCAATAATTGGTCATGGAAGACCAAGAACTAATTTGCTGTAGAGTTCAATTTAAGGTGAGGGAGAAAAGTAATGAAGTTGACATGCACTGTACAAGAAACTGCAAAAATTCCAAATATCATCTTTATCAAAACATGCTGAGTTACTGTAAGGTGTGCCCAAGCCATGTTGCAGAAAATCCTTTTCAACATGCTTGTTAAACAAATCAAATCCAAAAAAAAAAAACATACTGAAACAATACAGAACTGTAAAATAACCCACAGTCCTAAAATCTGGACAATATCAGGGGACTGAACAATGGTATTAATGAATAGTACAATGAGAAGTACCCTGGGACAAGGAAGAAAAAGAGAAACATGTACAATTTGCACATAATGTTTATCTTTATAAGGCGTAAGCCTTTTACAATGAAATAAATAATTTACATTTATTTTCATTATCACTTTTTGTCACATAAACATTTTCTGTTAAATAACTCCAAAAGTTTCCTTTAAGTTTCCCTTATCTGCATGTCTGCAAAACACAGACTCATGAATGGTCTAAAGAATGATAAACAATGTCTATTTTTTTTCATCACGATGTTGCATTCACTCCCCTTGAAAACCATGCACTAGTGAAATTTATCTTTAAAAATAATATAAATTGTTGAAAATGGCTGATCTGTTTTATTTATTTTTCTTCATCTTTTTTGCAAGTTGCAGCCTCAAGAAAATAATTTTCTTCTTCTTTTTTTTAAATTCAGCTAAATTTGTGTCCATGCAAATGAACTAAAAAGGGAAAAAAATATTTTTTTCTCATTTAATTTTCATACAATATATCAACAGAGAAAGAATGATGGTAGATTGTACATCTTTTCACGGGGTTTTGATCATTACTGTATATTCTGGAGTGTTGATGGTAGCCACTTCAATATTGCCTCTGATTAACTGAAGTCTTTCTGGTGATTTACCAGGACGCTTTGATTCAGTACATAAACCTGGAGTATGCGGGGAATTTGGATACAAGCTGGGACACACCTCACCCAAAAGTGATGGTCACCAAAACTCCATCTACACAGCAAGGTCTGTTGGCGTGGCGTGACCAAGCATCTGGTTAGAAACACTGTCACCCCCTTCAGATACATTGACATTTAAAGAAAAAAAGAAAGAAAAACAAAAACAAAAACAAATGAAAAAAAAAAGAAAAAGAAAAACATTTATTTTTCATTCGAAAAGGGCTTCTGTAGAACTCGTTTAGCGGTTCCCAGGACTGACCCCCATGGCTTCGAATTGGATGAAAACCTGGAACTGACGGATTCCTCGTGCTAAGGAGTTCATTCCAGCTTCCTCCAAACAACAACAACAACACCCGGCAATCCCGGCCGCCAGGTGCTTGCGACACGCTTCGCCACGTGCACGACATGTGCAACGTTTTTGCTCAAAACACAGGATCACGTTTGCACCCCTAGAAACAGGCTCAGAAGACACAACATCAAGCATGCAGTGTAACCGGGGGGCGTGACCTGTAATCGCAACACTGGCTGCTACAACAACGCTATCAGTCCACACGCTGCTATGATCGAGAGAAACTGTCCAGTGACGATTGGGAAGCTCTTCTTGTCAGTGGGGCCAGAGTAGGGTCCACCAGTGAGGAAGGAGGAAAGAGCTTAAACCAGCCAATCACCATGTTGGACAGGTCCAGCTCGTCTAACAGTATCTGAACTGCTCCCATGAATGATTTATGGTCCATACGTCCATAGTCACCCCACACAATGACCTAAAGAGAAGAACACATAAAAAGAAATGAGTATAAAGGATACGATGAGGTTTAACAGTGCTCAGCTGATTGTGAGTTTTTGCTTTAATTACTGAGAGACCTCATCACTGTGTTCTCACCTGTAAAACCTTCCCTCCCGGACTCTCTTCAAACGGCAGTTGCTGCTGGTAAAGAGGATCCAAGGTTTTTCTTGCTACTTTTGTTTTCTTTTTGGCTATGCAGACTCCGTTTTCCAAAAGGTAGACCTTAACATATGGTGCTGTGTGGAGCAGAAAGGAGAGGAAATGTTACCTTGGATTCCCATATCCTAAAGCAGCATGCTTATTCTTCCTTATTATTCATCATGTACCGTATCAACATATATGACATACTGTATGTGTATCTTAAATTACCTGGCAGTGCCTTGGAACCTGGTTTTCCCACAAGGCCGCGGGCTCGGATGATCTCAACCTCCAGTGCTCCTTTCTTATCCACCATGCCGATTTGGATGTCGCCTGCATAACAAACAAAACAAAATATTTGAGAAATCACCATACAGTCCAGCGGACTGTTTGCTACTGTAATGTGCACAAGCTAATTAAGCCAACCATTACAAGTGCAAAGAATGAATAATAAAAGAAAAAAGAATATATACAGTATATTCTAAGAAAAGCATTCTTGCTCTCACCCATGGGTGGAGTAGCCAATGTCTGTCGCCCGACCAGCTGAGCGGGGCCCAGACCATCCAGGAAGTCACTGAACTGGGCATCTGAAGAAAGCCTCACACCGGGGAAGATGAGACTGAAACACAGGAACACAGACTGGTTACCATAGAGATAAAGGTGCAGTTATGATGAGCAGCTGGCAGTAGCCTATAACATTTCATAGGCAAAAATCATGAGCACGATTATTTTGGTCAATACTGAGATGATTATTTAACACGATTATTCATTGACTCAGAACAGAAATGCTTCTGTTTTATTAAATGTATCAATCAACACACACTCTTAATGGAGACCCCCTGTGTTCTTTTACACTGTGAGTCTGTTTCTATTGTGTCTAGTGAAGAGGACTCTGCACAGACAGCTGTTTAAATCACACAAATATCCTGCTGCGTGTGTGTGTGTGTGTGTTGAGCTTATGAACTGTATCTGAATGTACACTGACTGATCAGCTCCCAGTCTGTCTGTGAACTCTTCTGTTTCACTAGAGGCAGACTCCTCTCACTCACTACAGTGGGTGGACAGAGACACTGAATGCAGGTCAGAGGGTTATAGGGAGGAGCGAAAGACAAAACGAGAGCATGATGGTGAAACAGAATGCGCCACTCTAATTGTTTTATTTCAATTATCTTATTTTTGTGATGGTTGGAATCCAAAACGGAAAATGAAATTGAAAATAAAATTTGATTAATCGCCCTTAAATGTTGTGAGGATTAGGACGAGTGAAGCCTAACATGATTAATCAAATCAAGTTTGTCTTTTGCTGTGTGTGCACAAACTGCTCCCACTGCACTTTGTGGTAAATGTGAGAGTGAGTCCTTGTCTCCACTTACTTTCCCTCAGAGCTGTAGCTGTTCATGCTTCCATCTGTGGACTCCCGGCTGGCCTGCCGAGTCATCCTGCTCCTCATCTCCACCGCCAAGCCCGTCTCTGTGCTCCTCTGGATAGTGCTGCGCAACTTCTTACCTCCCGCTTCTGCACACAGAATGACACACACAGCGAAGGAGAGGGGGAAAGAAAAGAGTGATAGAGGCCATTAATCCCTGACATTGACTCATACAGCGAGTTACATTCGTATGGATTATTACTGACATACACATGCTTTCATCAGCTCAGAAAAAAAAAAGAAAAAAAAAAGAATTCCACATGGGAAACAAAACACCAGAGAGCCCTCTGTGAATTCATACTCATCTCTCCACCAGGACATGGCTACAGCTTATTCTGGGAATTATTTCGGCGATTTCACTCTGACAATCAAACAAGGTCACTAATTCGAAAAAGCTCTGCAGAATTATGGCTCTTTGTGTGTCTGTTGAGCAAAGACGACACGCATAGCCCTCCTCCAGTCTGTGCTACCCACTGCCTACGGGGGTCTTTTGGGACCCTTAGTGAGCCCATTCTCTACCTACAAACATCCAGCTTTGCCCCCCTCAACACCACTACCCGCCTGGTCTGATCCAAGACGACAGCTGACTCCTTCAGTTAACCCTGCTGCCGCTCATCTTCACCGCAGCCTCCCTGACAGCCTGAGCGTGAGGCAACGTGCGTACGCCTGTGGCACGCGTACACATACCTACACACAAGTATGAATGCTCCACCATCACTACATCATTACATCATTGTTTCATTTTATATCACATTAAAATAGAAGCCAGGTTATTGTCCTTAATTCTGGACATAAAGCAAGTCATCACAACATATAGCAGAGACTCTCACAAACTGAAAATAATAATGAAAGCATGTATATGGCTATGGTGCAACTATTACTAAATCTTATTGCCCCAATTATAGTTATGAAATCTATTTTTTCTGGTCTGTAATCAGATAAATGGATGTTAGGCCATCATGTTATTTCCCACAGGTCAGACAATCATTGCAAAGCCAGACACAACTCATAACACTAAGTTAAAGTCAGTTCAGAATTTTCAACCCCAGGGGTACAACGTGACGACAAACAGTCTGCCACCTATTCATCGAGCTTATGTCATTTTCATCTTATAATTTCTCTGTTTTGCGTTGAATGAGTCACATCCAGACTGCAGCATTCCTAATCCGGCATCATCGCGGGGACAGTTGCGGCGCCGGCTGTCCTCGCTCTCTCCCTCCTCGTCTCATCAGAGGAGGAGCTGAGGAGAAGAGAGATGATCCTGTGTCTTATCTCGCGCAAGCACAAACACACCTGAAGCCTTTCAGCCTTCAAATCTCAGTTATTCAGCTGGCCTCCGCCTCCTCTTCCTGCTCTTTAAACACCACAATAGGAGCCGCAGCCGCAGAGGACGACTGTGACGTCTGCAGCAAACTGCGGCTCTATACACCTTCTAAGCCAATCAGAGGCCAGTCAGATGTTATCAATGAACAATAACAACAAGCTGTATCTGTATATGCTGTACTGTCGTCTACTGCAATTCATTTCCCTGCTAATTGTAGCAGATTTATACAGAGACAAATAGATGAGTGTCATGATTATGAATCTACACTTGCACTTTCATGGCCATAAATCATTTATTTTATACAAGCAAATACACAGACAAATGTGTCAAAGAAGAGAGCATCATTAACACTGCTTGGATGATGTGGCACTTTCCTTTACAATATTGATTTACCTTCAATTTCAAGAAGGCAGATAAGGACTATGAACTCTCAGTAGCCTAAAGTAGCCCAGCTGGCTTTCCACCTTTCTCTACCCTCAAACTTTAGCCTTGCCAGACAGGAAAAGACGATGACAGTGTGTGTAGTGGAGCTCCTCAGCGGCCAAGTGTGAGTAAGTGATGTCAGTTTCAAGTTTTAGGTGAAAAAAAAAGAAGAAAGGTCAGTGTGGTCAGGAAAAATAAGATAAATAAAGGACTGAATCTTCTGCAGTGCAAATCCAAAACCTACTGACTTTTCTCTGTAAATAAACCAACCACCACTAGAATAGGAACTGATAAGAGCTTCCTGGAAGGCATTGATATAAAAACATGAACAGGCATCATCACTGTAAATAGAAATCGAAGACAGTCACTGAACAATGCTGTATTTGTAGGCTAAATCAGCACTACCGCCCACAAGATAAACAATGATTCATCCCAGTTACTAAATCCTGTTTCAGAGTCTGATTGAGAAATCATCAAGGGGAACTGACATATGTTAGACAAGCATGAGTAGAATGTGTCAGCAAACAGAGCATATCCTGAAAGAGTCCATGCTAACACCACCGTCACCCCAAACAACAGCAGCAACAACTGAAGCAGAACTAACAGCGCAGGTGATAAACTGACTAGAAATAGAGGCACAGATATCATGCTTCAATTCATTGTATTCCCAGTCTACACATGGCTTAAGCATCGTAGTATATCCTCATCCTAAACTAATTAAACTAATTACATCTTTCAACCTGCCCCACCACCACAATAACCACCTCTGAATCTTCCCACTAATCCTTAATGCATCTCCTCACTCCATCCCTCCTTTTAGAACAGCACTACTGTGACATTTCCCCTGGTTGTTATCTTACCTCCGTCCTCTTCATCGAAGGAGTTCATGCAGGGGAAATAGACAGCCAGAGCTTCAAACGATGCAGACAAGCTCATCTTACTCTGGGAGCGCTGTATACGCATCCCTGGAGCCGGAGCAGAGGTATCGTGCCCCTGCCTGCCCATTGTGACCGGCGCTCGTCCTTGTCAATGCAGAGAATCGAACGGTCTTTTGCAGGTCGAGGTTTTAAAAAAAATCAACTAAAATCTATTGTGCAGGGGAAATTCCTCAGGCCAGAAGAAGAAGATGCTGTGCTGTAGGAGATTAAGTCTATGCTGTCTTCTAGTCTGTCCCTAGATGCTCTGAGGACTGCATCTTAGGGAGAGCTTTAAAGAAATGCTGCTTCAGTGGCAGAGTCTTGTGCTGTCTGTGTCTGATGTTCCTGCTGCACCTCTTTCTTCTGGGGGGGAAGGGAAGAGAGCTGCATCGCGCTCTCCACCAATCAGAGGGCCGGGCTGCTCAGGCGCACCTCGGCTGGCTCTGCGGGTGAACGGGCTCTACCCAGAGATACTAACCCCCCCCCTCCTCCTCCTCCTCTACCCTCTCCAGTCCGTTTCTCACCATTTTTTTTCTTTTTACGATTTGCTTTCTACTTTTTCTCCCTCTGCTTTTGTTTCTTTTGTGCTATTCGTCGCAGTTATTTCTCATCTATCTCATCATCTTATCCACAGGAGCCAGTGAAAACAAGCTGACATCAGGTCTGCCAACGAGGGCTTCAGCCACATGGTGGTCACTCAAAGTTCACGTGCCAAACTCTACTTTATTTTTTTCTCCTCTCCATAACCATATCACAGCTGTGTTGTGTTTGGGTTTGCTTTTAGCTGGCTGTTTTCACGAGTTTCTGAGAGTGAGAAATCAAGTGGATGATCACATGCACGTGCCCTGCCCTGAAAACGCTGTGTATCATCCGTCCAGCGCCTCCCTGTGACACAGCTATGTCGAGTGAGAGAAAAATCAGCTTCCCTTGATCATTCTCAAACTGCACTTTAAAACAAATAGAAAATCTCTCTGTTTGAATGAAGTGTCAAACTTACCCTAACACTGACATTTTTTCACCCTATTCCCACCATTTGAGTGTAGAGTAGAAAGAAACAGTGGGGCTCAGAGAAAAGATTTCTACATAGGTGGTCTCTGAAATGCTGATGGATTTTCTACTGGCGTGATGTGTGAGGGGTAACACATTAAGCAAATGTATGGCTTTAAACTAAACTTCTGCCCCTCTGGTAACTGTCATGACCGCAGCTTGGAAAAAAAGCAAAAGAAGTAAAATTGTGCTGCTTTGACGCACTGCCAGAGAACCGACTGTGGTGCTTTAGCTCTAAAAACGTGAGCTATCTGGCAGAATAGGCACAGGACGAGTCAACTATCATAAATATAGCGAGCTCCCTGTAGTGTTATCACCGAAGCTAAAGTTCCTCTCTAAGAGACACTGCAACCTACTTCCACGAAGGAGCCACTTAACACATGGCGCCTATTTGCAGGTCTCATCTAGGTCAGCACAGCCAAAAACAACACTTCACATTTTACAGCTAGAGGGAAACTGGACAAATACAGGCAGTAACAATACAACCAACTGGGCCATTTTTTAATGGGTCCTCTTAAGAGAGTTCCTTTATGAAGGGATACACTTTTTCATAAGCTCCTGATAACTCAACACTAACACTAATCTGAAGAAAACAAAGTGAATTCAAAGCTGAGATTCTGTTTAGTTTTTTTTTATGTGTGTTTTGTATGTTTTAAGTCTTGCTGGTCTCACTAAGGTCCAGACTGAAATATTTCAACAACTACTGGATGGATCGCCATAACATTTTGTATGGATATTCATTTTCCACAGAAGATGAAGCAACTGACTTAGATGATCCTCGGTCAGGACAAGACATTTTTATTTGTCCATTGCTGTAGTGCATGTACTTGTTTAAATATTTGCAGAAAAAAAAGATATTCCCATCAGGTGTGCTTCATTACTAAATAGCAAAAACATCAGCATGTTGGCATTGTTATTGTAAACATATAACCATGCTGCTGTTAGCATTTTACTCAAAGTTGTACAACAGCCACACAGAGCTGCTATCATCACAGATCATTCACTTCCATTCACTGTAATATACCGCATTTATACAATAATATATCAGGTTATCTAAATAAAAGTCATTTATGCTACAAGTTATGAGAGCAGAACACTGTGAGCAGAGTATCTGTCACACACACATCAGGACAGCCACACGTGTAACAAGTGATACTGTAGCAACAGGAAACTCTGATACCTATTTAAAGACTTTCCGGCTTTTCCGTTCTTTGCTCTCCACTCAGCTAAAAGGTGAAATCTGAACATTACGCTATCTACTGAAGCACAAGGTGACTGATGTGATGCTCAAACTACTAGTCTGACAAGGACAACCTCGCAAACTGATTCATATTTGTATAGCAGAGTTGAGGGTTACTCATTCACGATATACAATACAGGTAGATATACTGATGATATATTAATTACAAATATCACTGATGTTGACATTACAATCTAACTCATAATCATCACCTTTACTCTGTTACATGTTTTTTGTTATGTGTACCACAAATGCCAAAACTAAGGTTAACAACACTAATTGTAGTTAAATGTTTTGCTGAGATTCTCTGATGACAAGCTCTTCTGCCTGCTGTCTAGTTTTTAAATCATACATGTTATTAGAATCATTTTGTTGACTTGAAAACTAACACAGTGGCCTATGAAATTAATTAGCAGAAGAAAAGATCTGACATCAAAAAATAATAAAATATATCTATGTAAATATAAAAAATATATAGTGATTAATCTCTCCTCCATCTACATCATGGCCTATGTGTCGAGGCACACGTGGCAAGAGAAATTCAACAACACATTTGGCACGTGTTGCCTCTTTTAACTTTCACACCTAGGGACATTTATTCTTACCTATCCACCTACTGTACAATGGCAGAAAAAAAGGCATTTCAACATTTCTCACAGTCATACACCTACTAAACCTGACACAACACTCCCAAAGAAAAAAAATAAGGTTAATTACTATTGTCGCAAATGTGTTCAATACAGCACGTGGATATGTATTCAAAGTCTCTGAAAACGGAGATCTCATCTCACATGAAAAGCCACACTGAAGCTTTCAGTTGCTAGACAATACTAAACATTATTAATTAAAAAAAAGCTCTTTATTAAGGTATAAGGTATCTGTATCTCAAGCAAGTTCTAAATTGTTCCTAATGAAAAGCAAGAATTATTGGGGCCAGATGCATAAAATGATGCATACGCCAATTCATGCACATAAACTGATATTTGTAATAAGAATGTGGACACCACATGTATTCTACAGACCAGCGGGAACATGTTCTTGTAAAGCGACCTGAGAGTGAGGTGATGAGGTAGAGATGAAATATTAGGTGAGACACAATCTTTTAGTCAAACATCGTATGTTTAAGTTGATAACCAGCTACACTGATTGTGGGTTTTTTTTTTGCGTTTACAGAGATTTGTAAAATGCTAATCAAAGGCACATCTATATATATATATATATATATATATATATATATATATATATATATATATATATATCAACATTGTATTTTGCTGTTAAATTTCCCTCTATTTCATCTTTAGTTGTGTTACACTTTGTAAAGTCAGTTTAGATAAGAGCTCTACAAACTAATCATTGATTACATTTTGTGAGATATCACTGCCAATGATGGTTTACAGGTCCATGTGATAAATGAATGATATGGATGCTATAAAGAGCCGCACAGCTGTATGTAATCACAGCTATTCTGGCTGTTGGAGAACCTAGTTGGTGCAAAGCAAGCGCTGAACCCACACCTTCCCATTTGTTTCAGTGACAAGTGTACAGATTGGTGGAGCAGGCGGTGAATTAATATGAAAACAGCTGGTTCAGGACTTGTCTTCATCCATTTATGGCAAATTGTGGAAGTGGAAATGAGGCACGTGCACATGTGCCCAGTTCTTCAATGACTGAGATGTATAAAACAGAAACAGAGCACAGCTTTCTAAATCAGCTAATATTTCACAATAATTCATCACATCCCCCTCAGATCGCTTTCGAAAAACACGTGTACGTCTGGTCTTAAGAATGCGTGAGGTGTATGTGCAGGAAATGGCGTATACATAGTTTTTGTGTGTATGCATCATCTATGTATCTGGTCTCTCTCCAAACTTTGACAAAGAAACATGACAGTGACCATAGGACCTGAAATCACAAGCACCTCAGAGGGAAGGAATGTGAGGAATCCTGTCAATTCTGCTACAACAACAAGAGGAGAACGTAATATCCCAGAAGTCATCTGTAAGCTCTGCCTGGCAGGCGGCAGTGATCACAGGCAGAAGCCTTCGGAAGTCTTTCTGATTGATGAGGTAAGGCCAGGCCAAGTGTCAGGGAGAGACTGTGGCCCTGTGCGCGGTAAACACAGCTTAATGGAGGGCTCCAACCCTGGCACTCACATGCCTGGATGTACGCAAACACACACATACGAGCACTAACATGCGCACACACCCGCACACACCGCAGTATATGCGTAAAGGTGGGCAAACACAGTCTCTTCTCACAGTTTACATTCCCTGCTGCCTACCTTGATGAAGGCCAGTCCTGCAGTCTAGAAAGACTGTTTCCCCTCTCGTGTCTCACTTACATGTGATGACTATTATACAGCTAAATAACGTCAAATTAAAAATGTAATAACATTTTAACTAAATAAGGTGTCATATCATATTAGAGTCTTTTACAACACATTAAGTCTGCATTCATTGATATTTATGATTATGGCTAACATTAGCTAACGGTTACCTACTTTTGCAACCAGCAGAAACAGAGGAACATTTGACTGTCCACCTGAACAATCTAAGTCTAACATTTACACATTTTTTAGCTCTGGTTTGATCTTCACCAACTCCTGAGAAATAAAATAAGTTGTTATTCAGCTTGCTCATTATTAACTTTGTCAGTTTTACAGATGTATGAAGAAGAACTGTATACAAATGAAAATGAAACCACAGATATTAGCACTGTTCCCAACTTTAAAAATGCTCATAACATTGTTTGTATGTATGATACAAAAAATGAATTCACACCCAAACATGTACACACAGTGTCCTGATATTCTCTTCACACCATCACTGAAAAGGTTCACAGCTTCAGTGAAAGGTGTGAGGCGAGAGAGGCATATATGACATGCGAGGTGGAGCAGTTGGAACAGTCGGGCTGCCTCTGAAAGGACAACAGATGGAGAGTGAAGGATAGAGGGAGAGAGAGAGAGAGAAAGGGGGTCTAAATACTGGCAGATACTGGCAAATACAAATACTGGTTTATACTGCATGTGTATACTGAAAATTTCAGACACAAGACAGCTGACATCACTGTGGCGCCTGTGAATTTACAGTCACAACAAACTAGTATGATTTGTCTTGTGTTGCGTGAGAAAAACTAACATGTCACCACTGCATGATTACTTCTCATACTGAAAGAGGAAATAAGCAGGTTTTTAACCATTTCTATGAAGAGCAGATGCATCACGCTCCCACTCCATGACTAAACTGACCACATTATTTTACTAAGTGCATGTCTCATCGAGCTTCCTCTTTGACTGACAGCTACAGAGAGGTGCTGTCACCATTTAAGTACAAAATAATCAGAAGAGGAAGTCTGTATTTTTAGCAGTGGTTAAAAATGTAAAAAGAAATAGTGTGGAAGTTCATATTTAGACCGGTTCAGATGGGAGGCAAGAATGTACTGTGCTGAAATGCGGGACTTCTGTGGGGTCCGAATGTGTCCTCGACTGTGTCCAAGCCTCAGACTCAGGCAAGAGGAGACATATGGCTGAGGAGCGTGAGCCTCGCTGCAGGCAAAAACACTGAGCAGCTGGTGAAGCATGACAGGATTTAGATGAATCAACAGCTTTTAAGCTGAGCTAATGGAGATGCTGACTGAAGATAGATATTATTCTTAGTGATATTCCACCCAAATAATAGAACGTTTTTAAATCTATCTTTGACTGTAGGCTGCAAAGGTGTTTTTTTTTACTGTAGCATGTAGTTTCATCTTTCTTTAACCAAAGAGATGGCTATATTCTGCTCAAATTCATGCCTGATACAGTGTATTTCAGTAGTTATCATGGTCTGTGTTCAATGGGGTACTGTATGTTCTCAGACCTTTGAGAGTAAACCAGCACACTTGACATTGTTTTTTTAGCCAAGTGGGAATAAGCGAGAGCCAGAGTTTTGTATCCTCGTTCACATGTGCTCGCTTAATGTCCACAGCTCGCTGGGTCACTGTAGACACGTATGGAGGGTAAACATTAAGATCTTCAAACTTACCATGGATCAAAGCTAAATGATGCTCCTGCACAATTACCACTACACAGAATAAGAAAAAAAACCTTTTCAAAACAAGAACATTGGATAATTTCTTGGATAACGCAAAGTACACTGTCTGCCAGGAAAGACGCCATGTGCTGCTCTCAGTGGGAAAACAATTAATTTCATCCACCAACTCTTGATATTCACAGCACAGCTTGTGAATTAATATAAAACAATCACTGACTATAGTGCAACAAAAAAAGTAATACAAAGACTGAACAAACTTCATAAGATTATCTTGTGATTCTAAACAAAGTTCTTAATTTCTCAATTTCCTGTCCTTAGTGCCTGTCTGCTCTGCCATTATGAAGATCTAAAATACCTCGCTCATCTTTTAGGAAATGTCACCAATATCTAATTGGAGAGTTGAGATCCTAATCATTTTATGGGCTAAAAGATGAAGCCAAAACTCTTCCTGTGTTTAAAGCTGGCCTAATGTGTTTTCTTTCTGCTCCAGGTGCACAGTACCTGAGAGAAAATGCACAGTGACCATGGCAACAGAAACTCTATTAGGCCTTCTCTTGCATTTACATTATAGAGCACACAGGTGCACCCTACAGAGGGCTTTAAGTGTCATTTATTTTTCAGACGTACTCTATGCATTATTATAAATGCCAGCAGAGGCCTATGCTGTAGTGTTGCTTGGCTTTTCAAAGGTGGCAATCCCAAAGTTGTACCATGAATTGACCGGAGCACACAGAGACACTTCATCAAAATGACAGCTGTGTAGGAGGCAGCCCTTTGTGGATGGACAGAGATGTCAGATGGC
The DNA here is from genome assembly GCF_963691925.1 of Scomber scombrus. Taxonomy (NCBI): domain Eukaryota; kingdom Metazoa; phylum Chordata; class Actinopteri; order Scombriformes; family Scombridae; genus Scomber; species Scomber scombrus. The sequence continues at coordinate 6,512,432 of NC_084976.1, forward strand.
TCCACCATGACAACAAAGCACCAGTCGTTAGTGTGAGAGCTAATGTCAGCACCAAACGGTGGAATAAAACAACAGCTGAAGCTGCCTGAACTGGGTCATCACTATGGTGGACTTTTTGCAAATAGCTTAAATAGTTTTGTCTATCCATGGTTTCCAATTACATGAGTACCGTGCAAATGATAATGCTCCTTGTCAGTAACAGAGACATTCAGGAATGGTTCATGATGGATTCAGGTCAAATGTTGACCTTGGGTATCCACTGTAAGAGCATTGCTGTCTGCAGGGTGCAGCTTTAACACCAGCATGTTACAGAACCCTTGCTGAGTAACTACACGAGGCAGCTTTTATCAGGATGGCTTTCTTTTTTTCTCCTGCTCTTTAAGGTAAATACATGTAGGTTGATGGTCATACTGCTGACCATCTTGATGCATTCTTGATATATTTCAGTGGGTCCATTAATAGAATTTGACACCTTTAAAAGCATCAGTGTTCTTACAGTATTTCCGCATATATTTAGGTCACTGCAGATATGGCTCCTCTGAGAGCTCAGGCTGATTAACAGCCATGAGTCCTCTTGCGAATTGTAATAGAGATGGAGAGAGAGAGAGAGAGGAGTGGAGAACAGACAGAAAGGAAGAGATATTATAGATTTGGAAGGAGAGAGAGGACGAAATGTATAATGTATAACGATAGCGAGATACAAATGTTAGTTAGTGTAATAGGGAACAGGAGACTGAGCGAGGTAGAAAGAGGGATGTGGAGAAAATGGTGGGGCGCTGGTGTCCCTCCGCTTTGGTTGTACCTGTGCCGCTGTGTTCCTTTCATGCATCATCCTAAGAGCAGCGTGTCTGCTTCGGCCCCCTAGGAGATTAATTAACACCCTCAGCTAGTGGAGGAGCTGCTGATAGGCACCCAACTCAACACGGAAGATAAATTACCTCGGCTGAAAGCTCAAAGTTCAGCTATTTTACCACATGCAAAACACTCCGTTTGGAGGTCTAAAACTACGTCAGTATCTAGTGTAGGTCAGAACGAGAGAGGAGGGGGCAGTCTCTGCATTGTTTTCTATGATGTATACATAGGGCTATTCTGGGAAAAGCAAAGTCCATGTTTGCTTATTTACTGTGATCACATCCTTGTAAAGTTTTCAGTTTTTCAAATAACACAGTGAAGCTGGGATTATATCACTTGAGAAAGTGGAGTAATTTAACAACCATTGTATAACCATATGTGTCCATCAAACCTGTTGCCTAGCAGCGTGAATCATCAAATCTTATCAAACCTTATTTTCCAAGAAGCAAAAGTAGGACAGAGATAAGACGGGTTGCTTATAGGTTTCTTTTAGAGCAGAAGCAATAACAACACGCATCACCTTCATAATAAACTTGTTCTGGAAGGGAAATATAAAACAGGGTGATTTTATGGCATATTTTAATCTTTCACACTGTCTTTCAGACAGAGGCCATTATGGGGTAACAATACCGAAATGGATAAACAGGTAGAATGCTCGCTGTGTTGTTAAAATGACGACAAAATTGCTAAATAATTCTGCTGTGTCATAAGAGAAATATACATCCTAGTCCTTTTCCTTTCTGTCATTCATAATGCAAAAAAGCACTGCCATCCTGATATGAATTTTTGACTGAGTGGAAAGAAAATCAGTACTACTTCTACAAAGATATCAAAATAATAGTGAACAATTCACATAAAGGCTCAGAGCAGCTGGCTCTATGCACTGCAGGTAGGAGGCTCATTTTTAAATTTGGCTGAATGCTATAACAACAAATCCGTCTCTACATTAAAATTGATTTCTAAAAGCTGCTGGAGGAAAGACAGAGACTCAGTTTGTCCCAAGCAAACTGCATTATAAAATATGCTGCAGAACACTTCACACTGTGCAAGGTATGATGAGGTTTAGTTTTTATGACTGCAGTTTTTTGTATCAATACACACATAAGGAGGGCCGTGTATGTGCGTCACAAGCTCAGGGTGACGTGATACATACTTCTGACTACTGCAGAGGGTGGTTACACATGTACCAACAGCTGATAGCAGTAATGTGCTTAAACGTCAATAATATAGAAGACCAATAAAATCTACAAATCAATATAAACAATTCACCTTTAAAAATTGTCATAAAAATGTCTGCAGTGATTTGTCTTTTTTTGCAAACAACATCATTTTTGTTTTAATGGAAAGCCACCTTTAAGCAGCAAACATCCAAAAGCAGGCCCCACAGCCAATAATGATTCACTGTAAAACTGTTACTTAATTGTGACCAGCAGGTCAATACGGTAAACTGCTGACAACATCTTCATCAACACAACCTCTCCACTGAGAATACTGTATGTAGCATAGATAGTAAATGCTTTACTCGGATGCCACTCAGACGGAAATATATGAATAAATGCATAGATTAATGCGCAGAGATGTATTTTCAATAAGCTTGCAATATTTGAGTGTAAGTGGGGAATGAAGTGACTCTATTGAGCTTAAACAAAATGTAGCAGGGACCAGAGAATGCTGAATGGTAGAAGGCACAATTGAGTATAATAAATCAACTTGATGTTTCAGCTTGCTCCTGATGACCAGTGTAACACTAATACAGCTCCCAAACAAGCACAAGCATAAGCAAAATGTTATTACCTAAAGTTATTTTCTAAAATATTTTCAAGTCAGTTTCAAAGTTATAAAATAACACAGCTCTGACTGTGAAACTTTTCAGTTGCTCAGCAACCACAATGCTAATCATCTTATTTCTTTGAGAAAAAATAACATAATTAGCTAGTGATTAAAAGAGGTGGCTTTCTTCATTACAGTTTGCCGTATATCGAACTGCCTCATTAAACCCCTTCCTCTTATTTCTCTGTATGATTAATCAAAGACAGATTAAATCAAAGATGCATCAGTCTCAGCAAGAATGTCCATTCTCCATCCAGGAAATGTCTCCTGGTATCTTTTTCCTGTTCACTATTAGATATTCACTACAGGCTGGTGCTGCATGCTGGATGCCTTTCTGAAGAGCAAATATACAGTATGTAGGACGGCACGTGAACTCTACGCTCTCGTTTTCTTTGTACTGCCCCTCATTACTGTCAGTGTGTGCAGTGTGTTCTGTGAGGTCCCTGTTGTCCCTGTACCATGCGTGAAAAGCAAGTTGGCTTCATGTCATTTAGCAAAATAAATCAGTTGTGAATTACTCTCAGCACTCGGTGACGCATTTGTATTTCTTGAAAAACCAAGTGCCTTCCATCAAGGACTGAGAGGACACCAGCCGTCCAATCCGAGAGCTGAAAACTCTCTCGGCGTACACACTACTCATTCATGGTGGCCACCTGGGAGCACATCCATTCCATCTGACTAACCTGTGTTTGTCAAAGCCAGAGACGTGCTGCTTGGCTGATCTGCCCTTTCCCCCACCAGCACTTGGCAGTGCACACACAACCTCTTAAAAAAAAAGTGACCATCCTTTTGAAAGCACCCTTCAAGCGGGCAATGAGCCTCTCAGGATAACGCACAACAAAGTAGGGCAGAAGGCAGCTTGGCAGTGTTTGTGCTGATGCACAACCAAACACATGGATCTCAAATGTTGAAAGGCAGATGTATGCACGCTCTCACTCCACTCCATAACTCCCATTTGATGCACTTAGAAGCACTGAGTGAAATATTGATAGCTCTTGGAGATTCAGGCTGCTCACTTTGCCCTGTGTCTACATGGCAGAACACTGAGTGTGCATGTGTGTGTAACTTTGTGATTATGTACAAGTGTTTCTTGTCTGTTCCCAAAAGTAAACTCCAAAAAAGCGATCTTATTCTACAAGCATCATTAATACTCAACAAAATAAGACATGGAGAACTGCAGAAGGTTCTAGAAGATCTAGCAGTTACCTCTATCTTCAAGCACACTCCTCTTAATTAAAGCCACATTTCACAGTGAAACAAACTGATGTGATTCATAATTAGTAGAAATTATTAACACATAGAAATACTGTAAGGCAGCTGCCAATGTGCCGGTCAAATCACGAGCCAGGGGTGCAGTGCGGCGCCACGTGAGCTTACCACCTCACTCTCCTGCTCATCTCACCTAAACAAACAGCCCTCGCTCCAACTGAACCATCCCTCCGCCATACTATCTGACCAGATCTGAACAGAAAGTGCTGATGGGCCGAAGTGATTATTGACCACTTTAAGGTTGAATAGACGTGATGAATAGGTTGCTGAACGCTCAGATATTCAGTGGAGAGCCACGCACGTGGAGTGGAAGTGGACAAATCGACTGGCCTTCACATGAACGGACTGGACCCCCACTCTGTCGGCCAGAGACATAACCACACGCCACCTGCTGTGCTCTTTTTTCACACTGTCTGGCACCAGCAAGAAAAATAATAACGCCATGTACTGCAAAATGTATTTTTACCCACTGCAGAAAAAATAAGTATTCCTGCATTCAACTAAAGAAAAATGGGCTCTGTGTTGTAACATACACATCCATTCTCTTCTTTATCTCCCATGTGCACCCATTCTCACATGCACTCCTGGAAATATCCCCAAACACTGACGTATAGCTGTCAAAAGAGCATCAGAACATGAGGAAGATGACAAAACGTGACCTGTGCAAGCTGTTACGAAATTGCTTGTTATTTACGCAGAAGCACAATATATCATCAGCAGTGTTATGCATGGGAACACAACTGCAGTGTTGTTGTAGAAAAGAAAATGAAAAAAAAGGGGAGGAGGAAGTCAAAAAGTAAGATAGAGAGGGATTTCCAGGAGCGCTGATACCTAGAGGAAAGAGAAAAAGCTGTGAGAAAGAAGTATTTTAAAAACTTGTCTTGTGCCCTTCTAGATGAAAAGTGGGAAAAGGAAGGACTGGATAAAAGAGAGCAGCAGCATTAGAACAGAAAAAGACAGAGAAACCCACACAGACAGTACAAGAGGCCACAGGACAGATGAACATGTGAACATACATAGAGTATATATACAGGCTGTGCAGTTTGGATGCCCTACCTGTTTGGCTGAGCTGAGAGGTACTCCGGCTCTTGCGTGACATGCCAACCATGGCCTGCATTTTGGCACCAATGCTGGAGCGCCTCTTCTTGTCATCAGTGCCTACCGTGCCGACCGCAGTGTCCGATTGGCTGCCGTCTGTCTTCTCCAGGTTACACATGTCGCCGCTGATGCTTGTGCTCTTGGTCATGTTCATACCGCCCGACGAGCCCATCTGCCTGTTTTTCATTTTGGATGCAAAGTCACTGTCAGCCACCACCATTAACAGGGGGGGCAGGCAAGGACAGAGAGAAAAGAGAGGAGAGAGGACAGTGAAGAGGAGAGGAGAGGAGAGAAGAGGAGAGAAGAGAAGAGAAGAGGCCAGCGGAGAGAGGATGTGAAAGGAGAGATGATGGAGGAGGAAAGAGGAGGAGAGGATAAAAGAGGAAAGGAGAGATGACAGGAGAGGGACAGGAGATGAGGAGGTGTGGGGTGAAAAGGAGAAAAGGACAGAGTTCAGGTACAGGAGTTCATGACTTACAGTATAGTTGAGTTTAGGGTTTAAAGTGAATCTGTAAACTAAATGCTTGTTCGTGCTGTAAATGATCGGATCAGATATTGTACTTTAGCTCTTTAAATAGTTGCACACTGTGTGTTGTTTTTTTTTGTGTGTCATTCTGACCTCTGAGAGCTACCGGTATTATTTTAAATCATTTCTTATTAAGACTTGAGACTTGAGAAGTGAACACCAGGTTGTGACATCACTGATCATTAGAAACTTTTAATATAAACACCTTTACTGAGAGTTTCAATGTTGATGACAACATCTAGTGTTTGTGATCTGTGCTGCAGCAGTTAGTGCTCAGTCTGAGTGTTTGTGTTTGTCATTTCTGGAACTAAATTAAATAAGAAATAAGGACATCTTGTTCATGTTGGCTTTACAGTGAAGATTGACAGGAGTTGGCAGATTGTGTGATGTGGTTGAAGGACAGCTACTAAATTGATTTTGAGGTGAAACTATTTTGTCAACTGCTGTTTTCAAGGTCAGAAACGAGCGGTGAGTCTTAGAGATTTATAGAGAACTTATACTTTATATTTGAACTTAAATTATATTGTACAATTCCATGGCAACTGGGCAAACTGAGGAAGATGTAATATGATTGAAAGATCCAATAGAGCTACTAACAGACCTTATGGTGAGATAGTTTTCCAGCTTCCAATTTCTGAGATCAAGTAATGAACTTTCAATCTTTAAAAATTGATTTAATTGTTTCAAATTTCAACAAGCTGAAGCTCAGCCATCTTTAAAATTCATGCTCATCCATTTTACCATCTATTTTAATTTAAACTCCAACTAGTAACTGTGTTTTACGGTTAAAGTACACATTTATTTACATACAGAAAAGACTGTAAGTAACAGTTCATGCTATGTACATTTAGCGCTATCTTTCTGTCACTCGTGGACACCTGCAGATAGAAAGTAACTTGCAACTTGTTCCCCCTTAGCCGTGACCACATTCACGACTTTTACACTGAATTGCACACAAAAAGAGAAGTTGTCTGTCATCAGCATTATTCTTCAGCCCTTCCTGTTTGAAAGGAAATAGGCCACAGTCCAAATTAATCTTATTTTAGCTCTGCCAGTAAAATTATCTTTAAGAGACAAATTACATTCTGTATCATAGGCTCTGCATTCTTAATGGGACGAGTTACGTGTAGAGCCCTCAGGCTACTATTCATTAATTAAAATGTCTGACCTTAGCCATGTAACTGTCTTATAAAGGCAACTTATGGAGAGACACGCTGGCTAAAATGGGAGAAGAATCGATGCATTTCGACGATTGATTCAATCAATTACTTCAATTACGCCCCTTAAAAATGTGCTCTTTCATACATTAGACATTAGTGTTAGACTCCATTGGATTAGAATTAGGAAAATGATCAGTATATAACCAAGACTAAGCCTGACTTTGTTACATTACTGCATTACCTTGGCAGAAATGAAGATAAGTGAAGCAATATTAACCTTGGTTAGAGATTCTACAGAGCTTCAGCAATCTACCAATTCAAATCTACCTGGCATTCAGTTCGGTCATCATGTTTTTAAGCCATATGGGGTCGGAGAAAGGAAGAGAGTGGATCACGTGCAGTTATAAATAATATTTGTAAAGTAATCATTCATGAATGTTTTATAACTATACAATATCAATCTTCTTGCTGACCAGTATAAACTGGCACGTTTGAATCGTAAAGACACTCTAAACACTAAATGTGGGCTGTTTATACGTCTTGTTTTTGTTCCCAGCTGGTTATGAAATAAGTCAGATGTTCCCTAAAAGAATGAGCACACCTTGTCCTTCAGCCTTCAGTATAAGACCATTTGTTTATGCCAGTTCTAATGCCAGCGGGTTCTGTTATGGATCAGCTGGTACTTTAACACATAAATATTGAATTGCTCATTGCGGGATTAGTGCCTTTCATCGGTTAATGCAGCCCAGAAGCTTTGAAGCAGACTTCAAGCGCCTCGACTCCTGACAATACCACGAACCGATGTGGTACAGGTGACATTCTAAAATATGCTCTTTCACTGTCATCACAGTCAGGCTGTATTTCATCTGCTCGACACAGGGTGATAATGCTGCCTCTTTCATTGCATCAAATATCAGCACAGTTTGTGAGGTCAGTGGGATTGCATGGGGAATGGTTGCCTCTACAAACTATGTCCCACTGAGTTTAAAATGAATCAGTTTGTTCAGATCCCTTGAAGTACAAACCCGTGTTCTATGAGAAATTAAAGTTACGCAATAATTGAAAATTAAATGTATTCATAAAATGGGACAAATGTTCTTCTATTCTAACTGGACACATTGTACCAGTCAACATGTTTATGTCTAGGAGATGTTTTAATATCTGTCCAGGAGGCAGGCCAATAATAAAGTTTACAATATCCCCCATGCTTTTCATCTAAACTGAAAAAACAACTAGCTGGTTCAAATGGATGATCCACTGGTATAACTGGACATATTACCAAACTGAGCAAATATGAAGCTGGTCTAAACAAACAAACTGACTTGTGATAGATTCACTGCAGGAGTCTACAGTATATGGGACACATTCTATTGATGTTGCTCAACATACAGTGATTTATTTGCCTAAATAGACTATCATCTGATCTACAAGGACACATTCTTCTGGTTTAAATGGATACACATTTTTGGTCATCAGCTTAAATAGACAATATTTGCCATATTTATTAATGGTCTCAATAGACATGTTATTGATCTAAATGGCTTTAAACCTGTATCATTGAGCTGACCTTACTTGGCCTAGATTAACCATAACTTCATAAAACATCTATTTGCTGTTCCTCCATTACAGTACCTCTACTCTCTGAGTAGGTCTTGGCACTCTGGCCCATCTCCACACAGTGAATGTGCATGCTTGGAAAACAGGGGCTCTCTGGGGATTTCTGATTTTCAACCTCAGCCCAAAGAACATAGTGTTCCTCATCATGCAAATTCTGCACCATGCATTTTCATCTAGGCCAAGATGTTCCCAAGGCACAACAAAACCTGGACAGTTTTTTTTCTTGCTAACGTGTTGTCAGATTTGGTTACACTTCACACTTTGCATGTGATCTTTTAATGGTGTAATTTAAATACTGCAATGTAAAGATAACACATCACCAGTAGATAAAAAGGTGAATCTCTAACCTTTGGTTGGTTGGTGATCATCATAATGCAAATGAGTAAAAGTCAGAAGTCCATCCACTGTTAGGTGATTCATTTTTTGTAGACAGTATGATACAACTGTATCGTAAATGATGTGTAAAAATGAAAAGGTCATGCTAGGTGCATCCTGTCCTGCCCTATACCCTCATCTTGTCCGCCTTTCACTGAGAAAATCATTGTTTCTTCATGAGATGAGGCAGAATAACAGGTTTCTATGGGAACTGTGCCCCCGGCCAAAGCGTTAGCATGCGTACACTTGTCAACACAGCGACAAAGTTTTCATAAAAGGCTGAAATTACCAGGGATGAAATGATTAACTGAAGTCTGCAGCTCATACTGAAATACTATCATCAGCTGCACAGGTTCACCAGACACCAGGCTGTTATTGAATGGGGTGGGTGGACAGGGGTTAAAGTAAACATCCCTTCCTTCCTTTTAGTAATGATCAGTCCCTGTCCTTCAAAACACCAGTCTTGACTCTGCCTCACATGAATGAGCCGTTACTGGGGCAACAATAATGGATGAAAGAGACCTAGAGGAGAAGAGGTGATGTGGGATTTAAAAGTGCTGACGGAAAGCTCTTTACATCCTGGAGGCCACAACATCAGCTTAGAGTCGCATGTGTGTTTGTGTCTGTCTGTCTGTGTAACTGTATCAGCACACATTTGCCTCTCTGCGCAGTAGAAGTGCTCATGGACTAACAACACATATGGTTATCATGATGTTCCTACGCCCAGCCGATGCGTACAGGCCTATTTAATGTGCAGCAGATGTATATTTACACTGTGACCTCAATACATTGGAGATGAGTCATAAGTAAATCTAGCTACTAGCCATGTTTCTGCCAAATCACGCAGCTTCAATGCTTTCATAGATACGGTAGATAAGCAGAGCGGTGAACAAACCTTTCAGCACCCGAAGCAGGCGGCATCTCACTCAATGATCTCTGGATACTGTATTAATTATTTGCAGTTTTTATAGAATTCATTTTGAGGCTGTCATAATAAGGCAGAGTTCTGTGTTTACTGTTAATGTTCATTGTACAGGCTGATACAGGTATCGTCAACGGCAGAAATTGCATAACTGCACATGGACGAAAAAGGCCCCTTTTCTTATCACAGTGCATACAGTACGTTACAGTACACAATGTTGAACTTATTACGTGGAAAACAGCACCATCACCTTCTCTTCTCCAGTTCTGCTCTATAGAGCTGAAATGTCAGGCTTTGATACCCAGTGCCACACATACAGAGCTTATTTAAAAGTCAGTCATGTGTTCCTCAACTTCCTGTTTTTGTCTGACACCAGTGTCACAGGCTAAGGCTTAGTTGCAAAGGAATAGAGGGAGAAGAAAAAACCTTAAAGTCTTTACATGAGTTTATACAATATATATATTATAATATGTACGTATGTTTAATTAAAAGTGTAAGGGTCTGTGGTGGTGGTGTTCACTTCACCCATTTGTGCACATTGGGAAAGATTTGACAGAATGTTATAAAGTGGCGAGCTTTAAGTTTATTTGTTTATAATTACAGTTATTTTGCTGTATTTTGGTATGGCCGGCAGTAGTGTTTAGTGCCTGCAGGTCGCTGAAACTAGTTTTACATGAACAGTCTCCTCACTGAGTCACACAATGTTTTATTAAAGAGAATAACAGCATAAATGTATTTTACAGATTTTGTCTTTATTCCCTCTTTAATTCTTGCAGTAGCTGGGTGGTAGAGTTAGAAATCAAAGAGGATGTTGGATCTGGCTTGTTTTTTCCCCTCACAGCATTCGGCCTGGTAAGTGCACACTATGTCTTGCTGCCTAAAGAGTTCACACTGTCATTTTCTGACACAATGTGCTTTACAAAAAGCATACAAAAACACACAAATGAGCACTTAAAATATGTAACCTGAGTTTTGAATGGATGTTGTAACCTATGAAAATACACAGGAAAAAAATGACAACCCATACCAATAATTACTTTTGCTTTTTCTCTGTTGTTCATGGCCTTACAATAGTGAGTCATTATTTGGTTATACAGTGACATTCAGCTACTGTGTAAAAACCTTTGACTAAATATATATATAGTTAGTGTGTTAACATTGTTGTTTTTTTCATTGAAGCTATTAATCCTTCTAATATCACTAAAAACGACTTATTTACTGTGTGGTTTGTGTGCAGCTGCAACACTCAAGTAGTCCCATGAAAGCAGAACGTGCGATGACACTTCTATTTATAATGTAGGTGTATAGCAGATTTATACTGTAGCTGTCATGAAGGAACTGGGGTTGATCACACACATAGGAGTTGTCAGCATGTTATAAGCAGGGCTCATCCAGCTCACTTTCAGAAAAGGAGGATGACACTGTTTGAAATTGAAATAAAGTAGCAGAATTAAAATGTATTTTGAGAATGGACTTGCTCAAGCAGGTATTTTAATTTTGTTTTTAGTGTACATTGACTTTACTGAAAGTGAATGGACTACTGGTTGACAGTGGAGGTATGAGGGTTGTTGTGTGTAGCACTGAGAGGCAGTGAAATATTCTTGGCATGTTGAGGAGTCAGTGGAAGAATGTGGGATGGTTTGGGTGGACAAGTTGCAGTTGCAGAGTGACACTGTAGGACTCAGACAACATTTGAGGGACGAGGACAGACAGACAGGCAGACAGACAGGCAGACAGACAGGCAGACAGACAGACATAATACTGATGCAACATCCTAGCATTGAGCAACACGGACAAACAGTCAAGCAACACAGACTGCAGCCTCAGAGTAAACCGATGGACTGTGTAGTGTGTTATCTTCTTTTAGAATGAATCTGTATCTAAAAATGGACTGTGTAGGTACTATACCTGTACACATGCCAGTGGTTCTCCTCACGTTTCCTGCCATGTGTATTGGGATTGCAACACATGGGAAATGGGTTTTCTTAATCAGGCTTTACACACTGCTGCAGTGTTAGTCTCACATAAGAGGGTGTAGCTTTTATCTTAATGTGTTTTCACTCAAGTCCAAGGACTCATTGAGTAGTACTAATGTTTTTAAGAAGCACTAACTCTGATCCTGCTGTGAATGTGATTGGATAGTGAATCCATCTTATTAGGAGCATATGCTAATCTTTTACCCTGCTGTGCGACTTCAAATTAATTTGTTCTTGAATTTGTTCTTGACATACTTTTTAGATCTGTTAGTCCTACACTTCAGAAATGAAGCAATACTCTCTTGTGGCCACGATGAAATAGTGTCATATTAAATTGGGTCTTAACTTGTCAGAACTAATGTATCCTGCATATTTGCTATGCTACGTGGAAAAATTGTATTTCTATCTAGTTATTCTTTTTAAATTGGCACACAAGGCAAAGGTCACAATAATGAAATTAGGGAAATGCTTGGCAAAGAGAGTTTTTAAATGCCACAGAGAAATGAATCAACTCACTGCAATCTAAAGCAAATTGAGGAGATTTTGCAATACAAACAATTCTCTGTGTGAATGAAGTTTCACACACTATCATTGTAGGAATATTCAAATGACATTTCTCCCACCTAGTTGTATCTAGCCATGCAGATGGATTTGGGTTTATTTACTCAAGTTCAGAGGTATAATATCCATGTATCTATGTCTGAGATTCCTGCCTCTGCTCCAACACAACAGAGGTTCAATATTTTGTATTTATCTCCACTGTTTCGTATTGTATTTTTCAGAGCTTTGAGCATCAAAGCTCCTAAAGTTACATTTCCAAAACTCCAGAGCAGCTTGTCTTTCCAGAGGCAATGTCCCGGTTAGTCAGAAAAATCCACAGACCTCAATGTTTTCACTCTATAGTCATACATTAAATATTGAAAGTGAGATGTGTGGTTAGTCTGAGTAACCAGGACCTTGTTTCTATGAAGAGATCATTTATCCAAAGTAAAGTGCACTAGGGGTAACTGCTCAGCAGCGATTACCTTTGTTTGTTATCATTTTTATTATTGTATTACTACTTGATGCTTTACATGATGTGGTCTTGCTTGAAATGTGCTGAAATCTCTTATAGAATAAGGGATCGTTTTCATGGCCCTTCCCATATAAGCTGAAAACATAAATACAGTCAAACATATAAGACGTCATCTTATTATTCTAATTGTACATACCTTCCTAACCCCAGACACCTAGTTCTCTGTCTTGTATTCTTGCCGCAGAGATTTTAAAGTCTTGGCAAAGTAAACTAAACCTGTCTGCATGGCTACAATCCATTACAGCTAATTGGGAAATGTGTTGTTTTAGTGATTTTGGCGAACTGCTCCAAAACTCTTAAATGCTGCAGTCATTTTTTATTTTTTATGTTGTCTGCTATGTTGTGTCTACAGGCTGTATGAGTTACCACACTGTTGTCATCTCACCATAATAATCAAGCAGATGCTACCCTACTTTAGTGCTGGAAAGGGTTAATAGGGCCACAGTTATATCATCATCAAGGTTAAAGGGTGGAGGATAGTCACCACACTCTGCTTTGCACATCATCCTATAAACGTGCACAATCTAGGTCTTCACATAAGAGTCAGTGGAACACAGGACAGCTTAAGGTCTAAATTATTGTTAGTAGGAGTCTACAGTTGGAGGCTGCCACAAGTGTTACCTGAGGTCAGTCTCTGAGATACTCCTCTGGTGCAAGTCGTCTTCGTTCTCCACCAAATCCTCCTGATGCTCCTTGTCTGTGTCTACCTTCCCCCCTGATCCCTTCCTCCCTCCCTGTGATCTCCCCCCTTTACTGGTCCTTCTCCCTTCCCCTCCTCCTCCTCCTCCTCGTCCTCCTCCACCACCCGCCTCCTTTTCTTCTAGCACTTCTCCTAACTGCTCATCCCCCTCCCGAGACTGGCTTCTTGATCGTAACTGGCTGAAGATGGAAACAGAAGCAAGAGAGAGCGGCACATGCAAAGCAGAAAGAAAAAACCAAACAAAGCATGAATAATGTCAACAACAAGAGAAAGAAAGACGAATACAGACACGTACTGCAACCAAGATTAATTAAAAAGAACAGAAAACGAACGTAGACTTACAGCAAAGCGCCATGCAAATGAATGTTTTTTTCTTCTTTCTTTTTTTTTGTGCTTTGATATAAGACAACACCCAAACAGATGCAATGTGTGTTATGTTTCAGTGTGTGTTGTCAGATATGGACAAACTTCCCCCCAGCAGAGCAGTGTGAGCAGAGTTCCACCATTTGGTTCCAGATCTTCCTAAAACGGAGCCAAACCTGAACTCACTGGAGTGAGAAAATGACACACGGTGCTAGGCGGTGCATTTTCCTCTCAAAGTTTAACCAGGTGCAAACAATTTCAAAGCTGAAATGGTCTGGACATGGCAACATATGTGGGGAGAAAAGTTCACATCTGAGGGGGGGGGGTTTGTCCATTCCTGATAACAGCTTGATGGGTTTAAAGAGCGAGACAATGTTCACTGTCCGCCCTGTGGTGGAAGTCAACCTACCGGATCTTGCGGTTTCCTTGCGGCCTTTCTGATTGGACAGACATGTAGCTCGTGCTGCTGAACCGAGAGGCACTACTGGTTCTCGACACAGCGGACACGTCGCTTACATCACTGTCTGATGACTTGGCCGATAGGTTATCTGAGCCCCGTGGATCTCTGCCTGAACGCTGTGGAGAGGACAAAAAAAAATTATTATAATGATTACATGTAATACAAACTATTTTTTTGTTGCGTGACTGGAACCCCTAGCTCTTTTCAAATTGTTTATTGGTTATTCATACCAAGGAGGCACGCTGAGAGACTAACATAAACTTTAAAAAGTGACAAAGGGTATAAACTGTAAGTGCTCGCAGGGTTTTGGCTTTTTAAGGGCAACCATTCTTAATCAAGATAAGTTCTGCTGCAGATGTGTGCTAATGAATGTGAATAATGTAGACTGATTTGTTCTAAGCTGAATAAAGAAAGAAAGAATTATGATGAGATTGTTATATAAAGCGTGCAGATATTCCTTCTGAAAGGTCAGAATGTACTTCTGTCAAATGGAAGAAAGATGTTAAAAACAAAACATGAGGATCAGGGATTTTGTTTAGTTGTATCTTCACAATGTGAGATACTGTCGGGGGAATCAGTATGTTAAGAGCTTTTAGAAAAGGGGGTCCTTACTTTCAGCTTTGCTTATGTTTCTGGTAACACAACGAGTTACACCCACACATCTGGCAGTATCACTTCATTTGTGATTAACGTTGTTAATAATACATATTTTAACAGGCCTGGCTCTGGTTGACACCCATTACATCACCAGAAACAGAAGAGGGAAGGACATTCATTGGTCTATGTCCTGTTCAGTACAATTTTGAGAAACTTTTACTTCACTCGAGTATTTACATTTATTGCCACTTAATATTACTACCCTAATTTTTAGAGGGCAGTATTGAGATTTTACTCAACTTCCACATTCAACATTCAGATTTTACATTTGCAACATATAATTATCCAAAAAATATGATGCATTAACATATGTTAAAATACCCAACTGCATGGCTGGAGGAACCTGATAGAAGACATATATATGACAGAAATATTTGTTGGGCCACTATTACCCCCTTCTCTCATCATGTGTCATTAAGTTTGAGTCCGTTTGCTTAAACACAGCATTATTTAGGAGTATACACCATCAAATTACTGTGAAAAAAACCCAACTAAAATTAAGTCTTAAAACTAGATGTGACTAGATGTGACTACTATGTGATTGGCTGGGATTGACACAGAGCTCCTCAGCAAATCAAAGCCAAGAAGATGATGTAATAATGCAGAACCCAGTTTAGTTAATAGTGTACTTAAGTGGTGGTTTATTAGATACAACCAGCTGAAAAACGTTGTAAACTCTCAGACAGCCACAAGGGGCATGTAAAGAGACAAAAAGTAGAGACCCAGGTCAATATACATTATTCTAACCACTATATCATTCTATCATTATTATAACACGCATCATTAAAGCCTGTGAGGACCATAGTATTGAGCCAGTCAATCAACACATTTCTCTATATTTTACATTATTACCTCCTCTGATGAGGTTGACTTTTTCAAGGCCAGTGAAATGAGAGGGGATGGTCCCCCCTCTGGCCTTTATATAATGATTGGTTATTGCATAATTCAGATTTCTTCTTTTGATGTCTGTTTTGTGCTCAGAAATACAGACTTTTATAGCTCTTTTAGTACATCTAGTGTAGGCCTTTATGCAAGAGCAGCATATTTCCACAATATTTGGGGAGTTGCATTTTATAAACAGTAGAATCTGTTATAATCAGTTAATAGACATTTCAAGCTCTTACATTTGTAAGTATTATTACACTGCACACACTGTCCACATGACCCTGTAGACTTTGTAGCTGCTGCTGGGTAGTTGTGCTTTTTGCCATTTTGGTAATCCATCATTTCCTATGATATGCAGTAAATAATGATAATGATAATGACCTATATCCTGACCAACTACAATATTAAAATCCTGCTAACACATTAATATTGATAATAATTAAATTAAAAGTTTTGAATGTAGAACTTTTACTTTTAATGGAGTAATTTTTCATTGTGGTATCACTACTTTCACTGAAGTAAAGGATAGGATCTGAGTACTACGTCCACCAGCAGGCACTTAGTCAGCTTCTGATGCAAATCTTTACTAAACAAGCTTGACACAGAGGCTTCCATGGAAGCTGAGCTGGAACCAAGATGTGTATATTATATCCTGTGTGTGTGTTCCTTAGTGGACTGTTTACTGTAAGTGAACCTGAGTGTGTGAGTGTTACATTAAGTTTGTGTGTTACACTGCGATTTAAGAGCAGCTGCTAAGAAGGCATGTTTAATAATAGTAGGAGAACTGTTTTGTCAGTGGCGCTTCCAAGGAGGATAATGTTCAACAGACAAGGACAACTCACAACTGAATCTACTTTTTATAGACTACCAACAAACATATAAGCTGTTCCTAATGCAATAGTTTTCATACCACTGACTTAAAAGGAAAGCTGGACAGAAAGCCTTTGTTTTGTATAGACTGGCCCAGACGGCAGCGAGACACCAGGCTCTAGCCGAGCTCTCTAAACATACTCAGGATCTCAGAGTAGTGAACACTTGACTCTGCACACACTCAGTGTCACATTCCTTTACTTTACAACCAGAGGTTTAAAGGGCGAGTTTACCCAAATTACAAAAAAAACCCAGACTGTCTCACTTACCTGTCGTGTTTACCCTTGCAGATAGTTTGGGTCTTAATGTTTGGAGATATCCACTTTTTAATTTTAAAGCACTGAAGATTGATGTTTGGAGATCTCAACCGCACCGCCTTTCCAGAAACAATGTCCCAGTTACTAAAGATCATCCACAGACATTTGCTGTGAATATGAATTATTATTATCATTATCAATATTTCCTCTCTCCAGTTAGAACTATTTCTCAACAGAAACAGTGAAGTCTGTGAAGTCTCTTGAGTACCGGGACACTGTTCCTGGAAAGTCATGTTGTGGTCATTTTTTCAGGAATAAACATGTCAAAGCAAAACTATCTGCATGGTTTAATACCACTTGAGGTAAGCAGAGATACATTTTTCTTGCAATCTTAGGATTAACTTAATCCTTTAAGAAACCTTAAACTGCACTGAATATTTTCCTGTGACACTGTGCAAACATTAATGCATATGTCTACTACAGTATGATATTGTTATGTTCATGTGTACATGCTTGAGTGCTTGCAAAGTGTGCCATATTGCATATGCACAGTACAACCATGAAAACAGTGTACTCTAGGTGCATGTTTTTTCCTGTGAATCTGCTGGACAAAAGCATACATACATATTTGAACACATTTTCTACCTTGTGGTAGTCCTGCTCCAGCCTGGAGTCTGAGCCGGTTCCCTGTTTGTACTTGTTCATCTTCATTTTCATCTGCCTGGTCCTCTCCTCCATTTCCAAACCTGAGCACAGAGAGAGGAGAGTGTCAGATGGTGGCTGACGCTGTGCAGAGAGGCCTGATGGAGGGACATACGGTTATGAGGAGAGACAAGCTTCTGCTGAGCTATGAGCCATGAGCTATGACGAGGACAGATCTAATGAGAAAAAGCTGAATGATCGGCTGTATTGACAAAGGAACAAACACACAAACAAACAAAAAAATGCTGACTGTAAAGATAAGCTGCACAACAAATTGAACAGCTCTATTTGTAACCAGCTGTCATGATCCCAGGCTCATTTATCTTTACAGAAAAAATGACCAACATTTTTTTTTTTTTATTTGAATGATATTAACATAATACAGTTCACTGACCTCTACAAGAAAGTCTTGCAGCTTTGAATGCTATGCCAAATTTCTACGAAAAACAAGCTAGCTCTAACAATGCTTGACAATTATGTCGGGACACATTTTGCATGAGATTCTAGACAAACGCCAATCCTTTGGTGACAAATGAAATTTCAGCATGAACCAGCGCATCACTCTCGATTCAAAGTGAAAAGCTTTTCTCATTTCAGTGCTTTAAAAAATCACATCACATTGTCCTAGTTGCCAAAGCAATCTCCTCGTAAATTCAATTTAAGCACTGTGCTTTGTTTCACATGGTTGCAAGTGCAACATGCACTACACAAACATCACCCCATAATCAATACACAAGCTCAACCCTGTTCCTGTGGAGGTAATAATGCCACTGCATAAGAACTATAAACATTTTATGTAACTGAAGAGAAAAGAAAATACCAAAATGATTAAACCTGACAACAAATACTTCCTGCTGGAACTGCTACACGTGTTCTTTTGCAATCAATTCTCAATTTCACCAAATTGTGACTTCCTCACTTCCCATTCTCTCCAATTGCTCTGTCTCTATGCTCTGCTCTGTGTGTTGTATGATGGAAGTGATAAAGTCAAGGTGAACACACAAGTGCCATGCGCACATACAGTATGCCTACAGTTTCATGTATACACACACAAACAAAGAAAAGCAATACAAGCTGAGAGAAAATGAATGACTACAAAGGTGAGGTGGATTTTTTCTCGTTAGAATTAAGTCGACTTTCTGTCGCTCTTGATTAACAGTTTGCTGTTACTTCACTGGTTAAGTAACATCTCACAGCCTACACACTTAACATATTTTTAACTTTCTTTCAATTACAATTTCATTACAGGTGTGTTATGTAAGGAGCATTCAGTAACCTGTTCATGTCAGCTAACATGTGTTTGCTTAAAACTTTTGATTGGGTTAATCTACAACTACTAAAGTTATGCTGATTTTGAAGTTATTGTGTAGTCTATAGCAGTATTACAGCAGTATTCATTATAGTGACTCTGTCCTCCTGCATATTGGATTTGAAATAAACAATGACTCTGAGGTTAAAGTGCCACCTTTCAGCTGTAATTTGGGGGGCTGTACATCCACATCAGGTAAATAGCATATGAACTTAAATCATATTGTTCAGTTCAGCTCAGAGATTCGTAGTCACTGGCTATGTAAGTTCACTTATTTCTAAATTTGAGAATCGTATTGCCATTCAAATGCATTTCAGTTGTTACATGGGTAAGCTTCTGAATCAGCATTCATAACGTGATTCTTGATCCTGATTCTGACTCTCTTCAGTTCAGTGATAAGTTCATTTTGTTGCTGGTTCAAACTTACATTCAGTTGAGCTTATAAAACTAAGCTATTCAAGCACTGTTCATAAAGTCAATAGCTCAGCTGAGCTGACAACAGTCATCAGCAAGAGGAGCTTCACTGCTAAAATGAAATGACTGTCAGTGACAATGGTAATTCAGATTAGTCTGCTCTGTTTAAGGATTTAGTGTTAAACATTTGTTCATACATGTACCGAATACATTTACACACAATTCCAACTCTGTTACAACTCTACTAAAGTCGATGCTTAAACCTCAGTGTCGTTGTTTCATTTAGAGGAAAATGTGCTGAAGTAGAGTCAAGATAAAGAAAAACGTATCAATGTCCGTTTCTGACTGCGCTGTATCTTTTGTCTATCCCTAATGTACCAGACTCCAAATTAATGTATATTTAATTGAATAATATTCAATAATACTTGGACATATTTTGCCAATTCCCACATACCTCAATAGCATACAGTAAAAAGTCTATTTAAGAAACTGATCCCAGTCTATGTCCACAGAGAAAGTAATCTGATTGAGGATTTCACTTACTGTACATGACAGTAAGTAGTTATTTTAGATAGAAAATAAATGTCTCAGATCAAGATCTGCTGCAAAGAACCTCCCTGGCATGACCATGACCATACTTCTATGAACTGCGAGCCCACACAGTCTGTTCGCAAGCAAAATAAAAGGGTGCTAATGACAAAGAAGCCGGAAACGTCGTCTAAAGAACAATTAAGAGTGCAAACGGCACAAGAAAATGGAGGCAAGCGAAGCGGAAAAAGAAAAGACGACTGAGATGAGGGGACGTGGGTGGGAAGGGCAAGCCAGGAAGATATACAGGGTGAATAAAAGTAGAATAAGAAGGAGAGGAAGCAGAATTTAGAAAAGGAAGAAGATGAAGAAGAAGAAAGGACAGACCTGAGTTCGTCCAACTTGGTGAGTCCGTGTCTTCTGGGATCACATCACAGAATGGACAGACACAGACAGAGGAGAGGAAGATGGATGTGAGAGGATGCACGAAGGGTAAGGGGGGGACGGAGTAGGAGAGGAAGAACGGAGGGAGGGCCACGTCATCGTCGCAATCACCGAATAAGCCAGGTTTGGAGGGTCAGTGTGAAGAGGAAGAAGGTGGAGGGGCAGGGCGGGGGCGGGGGGGAAGGGGACACAACACGACAACAATACGACACGACAATGACAAAACAACGTACAACAAGCACAGAACACACAAACAAAACCATAGAGTACACCAAGAACACGCAAACTCCACCATGGGCACAGTGAGAAGTCAAAATAGAGCAGGAGGGTGCGAGGCCGGGAGAGGCTGAGGTAGAGGCTGAGAGTTCAGTTATTAGAGATTAGAAAGTAGGGAGGGTTGGGAAGGTGAGGTTCTGTGCTTTAAAAGGAAAAAAGAGCTGAAACGGTAAAGAGATGTTAATGTACCGAACCGGATAGAAACCCGAGACCTATGAAGGTAGGTGGGGAAAGAGGAGGAAGGGGGGAGGCGGGTAGAAGGAAAACGTGGATGTCACTTGAGTCTGCGTGGGGCAACTGTGGGGAGACAGCCTGGAAAAATAACAAAAAAGAAAGGAAAAAAAACCAACACAAAAAAAACACAAACTGAAAGCACAGAGCAGCGAGCACACAAAAGAGAGAGCTGGCTACCTCACAGAGTGTCAGCAGAAAATGCGAAAATTGAAAAAAACGCAGATGTACCCCGAGCAGGGCGCACATTCAAATGCACACATATGCACACTGAGGCGTCAGTGTCTCTCTGAAACAAGGTTACGCAACAGCAAGATCAACTGCTGGCTTTCAGGCATCTCTTTTGCTTCTGATTACATATTTTCCTCTCCTTCGTATTATTCATGCCCTTCCTTCCTTCCGCTCAGCCTGCTGAGAGCCTGAAATATTCTGAGGAAGATTTTTGTCTCCCTTTTTTTTTTTTCTCTTCAAAGAACAACTGTGATTTAATTTCTCTATCAGCAACCCATGCACTTCCATGTGATCTTGTGTAAGCAAGTGCTCGTGGACCCTCATGACCCGTGTCCAGTTTAGATGGAGGGTTCAACATCAGGGTTAGTGCCCACTGCCCTCTCTGCCCACCATTCTGTTATTTCTCTTTTGCAACCCTCCTGGCTAATCTCTTTCCTCCACTCTGAACCTGACGAAACCAACGGTGACAGTCGGGAGGGCGAAAAGTAGCCCGCTCAGATCATACTTCATTTTCATACCCACTTACAGAGAATTTGCATTTAGCTCAATTAGTACTCCATTAGGATGAATAATGAAGTGTCACATGAATAAAAAGACAATGTGAGACATCTGCCTCGCCAGCTTTCATCTCTTTGTGGCAGCTAACATCACCTCATTAGAGAGTCAAATGATAATCAAGAGAGCAAGTGATTTTTTTCCCCTTACTTCAGCTGCATCATGTAGGTCATCAGGATAAGAGAGTGATATATTAAGATGGAGAGTGGAGCGAAAAAACCAGAGCAAGTTGGCGTAGAAAAGTCTCTTGTGGTCTGTGGGGTTAATGCTGTATGCTATTAACATGCTGTATTTAAACCAGCCATCTCTGAATGACAAATTGTTCCAAGACTACAGACGCAACACTACAACAGCAGAGTTTATACATATCTATATACAGAAGTCTATTTCCCCCCCAACAGTAAATGCCAGTATGAGTAATGGTCACTGAGGATTGAAGGATGCAGAATAAAAACATGACTAAAGGAAAAGTCATGTTTTTTCTTTAGGACTTAACCTCAAGTAAAAGATGCCACCATTCTAGGGGCTCTGTGAGCTAAATGCTAAACTCAGACAATGCTAATATGATGATGTTTAGCATAGCAGGTAATGTTTGTGTTCACAATCTTAAATGTTGGTATTGGTGCGTGTGTTCCTTGTGAATCACAGAATAAATGAATGTGATGGGAAATGGGTGAACAGTAGGTGTGGGGAGGGTTGTGATTAAAACCGTGTTCGTCCTTTACAATCACTGTTGCAGAGCCTCTGAGTGGCCCTGAGATAACTCCCAGTGTGAAAGTACCTACTGTGGTCAAGCTGGAAAGCTCAGTCAGCCTTTCCAGGATGAATTAAGGTGGAAAAAAATATGCAGAGACAGAGGGAAGTGGACACAGACATGAGGGAGGAAGAAGAGGGGGAAGTAGAGAGCAACAGAGAGCCGGGGAGTTTAACCAGTGACCAGAACAAAGGGGCAGACTGATGAAGTGAGAGAGGCTGACCAGGCTTACTGAGAGTTCATTACAGCTTGAATATCGGGCAGAGGGAGGCAAAGATTATACAGCCATGTCTGAAGAGCACGCTCGAGCCACTGGGCAATGTTAACTTATAACACCAGACTACACTTCAAATTAGTATCAGAGAAAAAACTATGGGGACAGTCAAAGCTTTTACAGTCACTGTGTCACACAGCAACCAAGTTTATATGACTGACAAGTTATGATTGAGCTAAACCTTTTTATGCTCATGCAATAACTGTTTGTGCTGTTTTTTGTTAAAGTTGCAGTATGCAAGATGTAGTGGCATCTGGTGTAACAGACAAGGCAGGAATTGAATATAATATTTATAATGTATGTTTTAATTAGTTAATGATCGCCTGAAAATAAGAATTGTTATGTTTTTGTTACCTTAGAATGGGCCCATTATATCTACGTAGGGAGAGGGTCCTCTTCCACGGAGCCACCATGTTGCAGTGCCATGTTTCTACAGTAGCCCAGAACAGCCTTTTGAATTTCTCATGAAACTTTGCACTCACGGTAGGTTCTCCTACATGCTTGGAAGGGGAGGCAATCTGCAACCTCACCACTAGATGCTACTAAATCCTTCACACTGCACTATTAAATTTTATTTAATAAGTTAATAAAGTCACCATAGCTAATAAGATCATGTGGGTAATAAATATCAGCAAGTAATATAACAGGTAAACATATATGATATTTAATCTAAAGCAAGGTGAAGATGTGTTTCCATGGAAGTGCAAACACCGCAGTGTGGTGTTATTGCCTTAGCAACACATATCATGTGTTTTTTTAAAATACTTAATGTACAAGGAGGACAGCATCTCATCAAACCTGTCTTGTTGCTAAAATGACAGTGTAAAAACACTAAAAAAATAAGTACCTTTTATTTAGGGTAAAGACATGTACAATACAGTACAATAAATTAAGGGGACCTATTATACACACTTCCAGCTCTATTTTTTTAGTCTGGGACTCCACTAAAGTAGTTTTGCATGATTCACAGTTAAAAAAACAACAACCGTATTTATCTTTATGCAGCCTCTCAGTTCAGCCTCTGTCTCTAACAGGCAGTCTTAGCTCCTGTCTCTTTAAGGCCCCCCTCCTAATGAGCCCACTGATGGGCCCGCTTTCCAGAAGCCTGCTGTGGGGCAGCTATATCAGAGTCATGTTAAATTACCGCTGATAAAAACCCAACATTTCCTGCTTTCATATTAAAAGCTTTTAAATGAATTTACAGGAAATTAAATGTGTTCCTCACTGAATTAGCAGAGCTTTGAAAGCAGTGCTAAAAACTGGTCGACACAACACAGACACAGAGGCTGGTATTTGGAGCTCTTTGTTCAGCAGACATTTAGACATATTGTAGGTAGGAATAAGAATATATGCAGAAACAGCCACAGTGATGATGATTTTTGATGAAGAACTGCATACGACCAGCACACCTCCAACAGGTAAACTACTTATTTTACTTTTCCCTGCTGTGTAATGGAAAAACACGCACAATGTGCCTGCTTGACTAAAGTCATGGCTTGGTGTGACTAACCCCAAAACAATAATAAAACACCACAATGTTAGCGGAGCGGAGCATTGAACTTGTGCACTTTGTGTGGAGCAGATGACCTTATAAAGAAATAAGTCACAAACTGACCTCAGCTTGGGCTGAAAGTGAAAAAATTAAGTCTGAAGCTGCTGCTTTATGCTCACAGGGATTACTTCTACATATACTTAACTCATTATTTTTTACACTGTGGCCATGTTTAATATAAACATCTGACAGTATAATATTATATATATGATAGAAAGTAAGAAAAAGCACAATAGGTCCTCTTTAACCAAAACACATTTTCAAACTCAAAGGGACATTTTTTATGGTGAGATTTCTCAGATTGGAGAGTCTACAGAAACATCAGCTCCATGCTGCACTGCAAAACCACACAAATAGGGAAGAGACGCCATCCAGAGGCTGACCTGGGCAACATCATATAAAACGTTAGATTAAATCATTCTGCTGCTGCATGTGAAATGTACAAAGCAAGCTCTCCTCATGCTTTTTCTGACATCTAGTTTATATTATACATTATCCAGGTCTGACTTTGGTGCAGTTGTAGTCCAGCTGATAAAGAATCCACATATACTGTGAAGAACACAGTCAAAAAAAAATTATCAATTAGACGTCACTTTGATAGAATATTGTTTTGATTTTGAATATGCATATTTCTGTTTGATATCATGAACAACAATCAACAGGAACATCCTTTGTAGCTTTAAAGTTGAAAGATTTTAAAAATGTAACATAAGAAAGCTGTTTCCCAATATTTTTAATAAATCTTGATTTTTAAGACAAAGAACGAGATTGTAGGGGGTATTTCTTCTTCATGGATTTATAAAGTCTAACAAGTCTATCAAAGTGACATATGTATTTTAAAGAGGCAGAAATCCACACCCAGACCAACCAACCTGTGTCAGTGAGGGAGGGGTGTGGCTGTGTCCCTCCATCAGACAGAGAGCCATTCACCCCTCGCTGCTGGTCCTCCCATGTCACTTCTACAGCAAGACACACACACACGCGCACACATTCGTACACATACACAACACACACGGGTTTGCACACTACAAAAATCTGAAGGATGTTGGATTATCAAAGGAACTATAGGTCTGGTCCACTGCAAAATGTGGTGCAAATCCCTTCCTCAGCCTATTCTCTGTATGAATACATTTTATATCTACAGCTTTTAATACATAGTTTACATTGCTTACATTGTATATATATTGTGTAATGATAACAGAAAACTTTGGCAGAGATTGGTAAGACAGAAAACAACCACTTTGCCACTTCAGCACTGAAATCATGGACAGCTCCCTCGTCAAAGATTATGAACTTTGCTCCATCTGCTGGCCAACAAAGGTAACAGCCTCTCAGAGTCTAAAAATTAAGAGATTACACTCACTGTAGAACCTTTACAGTGAAGTAAATTGCACAGAATTCATTAAACATTGTATTTAATTATGTGTTGTTTATTCCATCAAAAATTAGATTATCTGAGTTGCAATTTGTAGAAAGAATTTCCCTAGACACGAGTTACTGTATATATGACTGAGGCTGCCATTTTTGTGGAAGGGTGTGTATGTGTATGTTCATTAATCCATGTCTAATTGAAATGATTGGCAATTTCACAATGGAAATGGAGAGCTCTGTCTTTGTGAGGTGGAGCTGCACAGAATTAATTTCTATTAAAGTAGAGGGCAGATTAAGACTTTGAACTAGAGAAGGACAGAGCAGCAGAGATCACAACGACAGCACTCTGTACACATTACCATCAGCTCCAGCTACATACAGTACAACTCTCTAATTTGATCACTCCAAATCAACTCAACAGGAGTGAACCACACTCGGTATGTATGAAATGTGGACAAGGAGAAGTTTGAAACAGAGAACTATATAAATGTGCTACGGCAAATAAGAGGGCAAAGTCATTCAGAGTAACTAAGTATCAGTTGCTAGTGAATGTCACACGTGAAGAACTTGCATTGACCGAGAAAGCCCACACAGCAAAGTCACACCATCACGCTACTCAGAGGACTTGCCTTTCCTCCCATTTACCGGTGGGCCTTGTGGTTTTTCCTCGCAGTCTGCTGCTAGTAGAAACACAGATGGAGGCTCATAAAGTCATTGAACTCTCAAATCTACTGTACTGTAAGTCACAATAGTAATGGCAATTCATACCGCATGTGCTCAAACGCACACAGGTCTCCACACAAACACACAGTTATCCCAATAGCTGATAGTGAAATACTCGTCTGCATATAAAAGCTACTGCACAAAAATGCTGTGAACTTTTGGTTAATTACACTGTGCAATATGTGGGTCATTACATCATGCATTTCTTCCCCGTGCACCTTCCTACAGCAGCGACTGGCCTGCAGAATTTCATTCAGAACACAATGATTGCAGACAATTTAAATACAGAATGTGGCTCTTTAACGACATGAAATGAATCTCCAGTGAGTCAGCCGGCACTACAGCTACGACAGTGTTGAGTAATAGTGCCACACAGTCAAAGGACAGAAGCATGCCATATAAACAGATGGGAAAGTAGGAAGTGGAAACTGTGGGGAGCTCCAGTTTCTGCCAACAGTCTGGTTGTTCATTCAAGCCTGTGGACGAATGTACTGTACATCAACACCTACTGTACGCTACTCTTTTCCAAAAAACCAACACAACATTCTAACTCCTGAATAGAGCTTGTACTTTAATGTAGTCAAGATATTGTATGATAAATTAGCTTTAATCCTTAATAAACAGCTTTTCTTGTTATTCTTTATGAACAGTTTATCTTAAAGAACAAACAAAAAAAGGAATCAAGCAGCATCATATTTCAAGAAACTGGGGGAAAAAAAACACATTTCCTCAGGACAGGTTTTTTTCTGTAGAGATAAACACACCTGGGCGACCATTGTGTGGTTCAGGTGCCCCAAGTTCCTCTCCTGTCCCCTCTTAGGAGTTGCCACAGATAACACACAAGACAAATATAAGGAATGACAAGGCAAATATAAGGTGTGAGTTAACTTCGAAGCGTAGCAGCGAGACAAAACAAATAGCCGTCCAGCTCCTTTCTGTAACCAGCAATAATATGGATCCAGTCTTTACACACACACACACACACACACACACACACACACACACACACACACACACACACACACACACACACACACACACACACACACACACACACACACACACACACACACACACACACAAACTAACATACTCACACACAATTGCATTACATAAGCTGAGTGCAGTAAGGCTCTGTGGGAGCTACAGCATGAGGTCAGATCAATACCTCCCCCCGCTGCCCACACACTGCCACTGTCCCAAAAGGTATGGTAGAGAGAGAGAGAGAGAGAGAGAGAGAGAGAGAGAGAGAGAGAGAGAGAGAGAGAGAGAGAGAGAGAGAGAGAGAGAGAGAGAGAGAGAGAGAGAGAGAGAGAGAGAGAGAGAAAGACAAACACAAAGGAGGACAGAAGAAGAGAGAGAGTGAGAGAGGAGTGGGTGAGGACAGACTGTCTGAAAAACAGCAGAAAGAGATATTAGGTCAAGAATAAAGAGGAAAAGGGGGAAACATGTGATACAAAGAAGTGACAGAGAGGTCCAGACAGTGAGAGTTTCAAGAGTGATAAAAAGATGGCACAGATACAGAGGAAGGGCGGGACTGCGAGAGCAAAACAGAGAGAGTGAAGAGAGACAGTGAAGCTGGTTGGAGGCTGTGCAGAAGACAGGGAAAGCCCTCATGGACTCTGACAATGATGAAAGAGTTCTGTGAGTGTTTTGACAAGTTCCCCAGAACTGCCTGAGATTTTCCCTCCTCTCTCTATCTTTGTCCCAGTCATTCCCTTCAATCACTTGTGAGGCTACTCCAATCTTTGTAATTCACAGCATCTGATTCAAAGAAACAAGTGAAATCATCATTGCTTTCATCACAGCTCTTCGTACAGTACACAAGTCACCACAACAAGACGTAACATTAATGTTTAAGGAGTGCTGAGGAACCAAAATGACTTCAAATGTCACTTTGTAGTTTTCAAGATGTGGAAAGTTCAAACTATTGTGCCTTAATCATTGTTCAAAGCCTGGAGTTTATCCAGTTTAGCTTTTAAGTATCTCAGCAGTCCAAATATTTAAAATGAATCAACAATTGCCAGACAAATTATAGAAATATCTGACTCAAGACATAGAAACAGGGAAGCTACATTTGAACACAACACTGGTACAATCAATAGCAGGATCCAGACAGGCCTATGGGTAAGTACAACACGATGGCACAGGACATCTCAACTGTACGTTAAACACAGCTGCAACAGAGGGGGGGAGGTTCAAGGAGCACACAGTAAGCTTAGCCTCCAGGGAACCCAGCCACCAGCCATTGCAGACAGGGTTTTGGCCTTCAGAGTAAGGTGCGACTCAACCAGCACTCCTAGTCTGAAAGACTAAACCCATACATTCAGGTACAGACCTTCACAAGGCTCTGTTCCTTCGTCTCCATCTTCTGAGAGAGAAATGGAAAAGGAACCGAGTAGAGATGTTATGGATGGAAGGCAAAAGTGACACCAATTAAATATAAAACAACGAAAAAATCCTTGCATATACTCTGTCATGATTTATGTAATATAATTAAAGGTACCACCAACACATAATAATCCTTTCTTTCAAAGTCAGAAGTGAAGAGTGAGAAGAAGCAAGTGCTGGGAAAACCAAAGCTCTTTCTCAGCCCCTATCAGTTGGGCCACCACATAAAAACTACATCATCCCAAGAAACTAAACAAAACGTCAGTACCACACTGATAAAAACATGTCCTTGCTCAATAGATACACCTACATAATACAGACATCAACACTGTAATACAAACAGAAGAACAAACAAGGTGACTTACTTCTCTCCTTCCCTGTGGGTGGAAGCTGTGGGAGTTGCCGACCTCGTCTGCTGGACATGGGGGTACTGGTGGGACTGGTCTGGACTGATCCACTACGAGGATGTGCCCTATATGAGAAAAAGTTGTGGACACTGGGGTGAGACACAAATTAGAGCTGATGGTGGATGCAGGGCCTGGCCATGTTGCACCCACATCACAGTGTGAGAAAACTAAAAGTTATTTTTTTTTTTTTGATTGCAGACATCTGAGTGATTAAAATGAAAAAATAAAGCTAACTACTATGATGGGAGACTGATACACAATTGAATCTATGATCAGTTATTAATTGTGTAAATATGTAAGCATTTGTTTTGATGAGAGTCACTGTCAGGCTCCACAGGAGGTAAGCAGTGACAGCACAATTAAGAGATCATTGTGTGTTTCATCTCCAAATATAAAACCAATGCACACAGCAATGATGTTTGGCACATGACATGGGAGTGGAGGGACACATCAACTGTTGGGTGCTGGGCTGCCATAAAAAGATGCCGGGTGTGAATCGCATGTACAGTCGACTCATCAAGCTGCAAGAAGAAAAGAGTTCAATGCGGAAACGGCAGAGCAGTGCGACCATGCGTTCAGACTGTCCCCGAAAGGCTTGAACTCAAAACATAAAAAAGGAAAAAAAACAGAATGCCATCACAGGATAAACAGCATCAGTTGATGTTAGTAATGAAATCAAAGGAAAATGTCGGCCCATCACTGCTATACTCACGCAAGCGTATGAGCAGTGTGTTCCAAATTAAAACGTGTTAACACGCTATCTACGGTGTCAGGATTGTTGTGCCTGAGACATATGTAAAGAAAATACAGCACCGCTGCTTTTGGGGACAAAACAGAAAGTGGCTGGGTGAGTGGGGTGAGGTGAGGTGAGGCGGGGGAGCAGGGTGTTTGGGAAGGTGGTGGGGTGTGGGTGGTATTGATGTGGTTCTTCTGCTTCATTCTGTGAGTTAGTCAGGGTTGGGTGGGTGGGAGCTCATGGGACAGGGTCTGTATTAGTTTAGTTCTACAAAAGTTTTAGTTAGGCAAACATTTAGCAGAGATGGAGCTGCTCTGGGGGCAGGAATAACCTACTTGGCTGATTTGAGACACAATGTGTGAGTCAAAGAACTCTTCACACTTAGCAGAGAAGAAATGTGCTCGAAATACGACTAAGAATAGAAATTACAATTACTACTTCTTCTGATTTATGTATTACTAAGACTACCTACTGTACCTTATCCAATTAGCCTAATATTAGGTTATTTGGTTACGCTTGGTAGCTGCTTGGTAGATAAACTCACCAACTCAACATTCTAGATACTGTAAATTTAGGACTTTATGTCTACATTTGCAGTTAGCAACATGGTATTAGTTTTAATGTATCCACTGGGGGGCTTTAGTTGAATAATATATCAGTAAAACTGTGGTTCTTTGGTCTACCTATTGGTATTTTAACCAAATGTTTAAATTATCTCTCCCTCCCGAGCAGCTTTGCCTCAGGGAAATGATTGTTGAACTAAAACCCCAGTCTGCTACAATGTTAAGCTGGTTAGCGTCTCCGATCTGGGTCACACCTCGTCAAGGCAGGTGAGGGGGGGGCGGACCTCCCAGATGGCAGAGACGGCATGGACCTCATGAGCGAAGAGTCGTGGGGGCGTTCAGTGGAGCGCGAGCGGGACGTGGGGCGCTCTATAGTGGGCCGCTGGTCTGCAGAGCGGGACCTGATGTGATACTCGTGTCTATCCATGGCTCCGTGGTTCCTACAGAGGTTATTGAGAGATAGGCAGGCACTCAGTGGGGCCCCACAGGGCAAGAGGGACAGTATGGTGGCAGGGTGGACAGTATGGAGGGTAGAGAAAGTTGTTGCACCTTCAAAACTCCTCCAAGGTGCATGTGTTTAAGGACCACACCTGTGTTTTTGCTAACCCTCATTAACTACATACTTTACACTATTACCAACCATTTCCAAAGCATTTCATACTTCTTGACATTTCTCAATATGTTTTCACACCTTCAAATACTGTATATTATGAGAATTTGAACTTCAAACTTGTTCAAGGTAGGTTATCAAAGTGAACATCATGTATGATTGAATTATGGTCAAATTCGTTTACATCTTGAACTTACACAATATAATAATATTTCTTAGAAAATAATCAGGCATGATGTTCCCTATACTGGACTATGAATTAAAGTAAGTGTGTCCAGATGTTGATTTTCATCCTGTATTGAAATGAATGTCTGGAAAGTAGGAAAAATAAATCATACAATATAAACACATAATATACTTTGGAGGCTGGTCAACAGTAATGTTAGGCCTATGTGAAGAAAATGGACTAAAGAATACAAAAATACAAGTATAGTCCTTTAAAGTGAATGATAGAATGAGAAATTTCAGAAACCTCAAGAGAACAATAGCTAACACTTTACTGTTAAAAGTCTTCAGCTGTACAGAGTTGCATGTACAGTTGACCATCAAGTTCATTCCATTAAATCTAAAAATGCTCAATGGCCACTGAAGTTGACATTTTGGATTTTACAAAACTTACGTATGGTTAACTTACATGCAATTCTTTACAGATGGGTTTTTTACACTACAGCTTTGTCTATGATTCTCCATGAGTAACTGAAATACTCAGTTTTAAAAGGTGGGCACTGTGGAAAGAGGGCTAGGTGGTTCTGTGTGGTTTATGGTCCTTGTAGTGAATTAACTGTGAAGTCCTCAGGGTGTGAAGAACTGGCAGGGACCATGTGCTCTCTCTCTCTCTCTCTCTATACGTGATGGGTGAGTGTTCATTTGCAGTCTGTTTGAGGTAGAGTGAAATGTGAAGGAAAAGTGAGGTGTGTGTTTATTTTGCATGTGGCTTGTTATATCTGTTATTCCCTAAAAAAAAAATGCCCAGCCATAGTAGAGAGTATTTTTTGGCACAGTGAATATAAAGATGATCTGTAGAGCTGGAAAAAAACAAACAAATGAGATTTCTACACAACAAAAACAATCACTGATATTATACAGATATATTGTTTAACCTTGCAGAGAGAAAAGAAAGAAACATTTTTATAAAACTGCATCACACTGCAAATGTCAAGACAGTGAAGGGAAATACTCAACTTGGCGTTTTGGACATGAGAAGCTGTCACAGGTTCAGGGGTTTTGAACATGCACATTGTTCAGCAAACTGTGTAACTTCTTTAGTTTTAAACAAAAAAAAAAAAGTTACAATACTAAACTAGAGCATCATACACATATAATTGTACAATCCCGAAGACGTGTCGGTGTCTACACAATAGAAACATGTGGGAGCTGCGTCTAATAAGGCTAATAGACACCATAAAACCTCCTTCAGGGAATTCAAAATTATGACTTTGTTGAAAAATGTTAAATATTGAGTGGAAAACCTTGATTCTATGTTAATATATCAGTTAATCTCATCGAAGTCTTGTAGTGTCTGTAGCCTTATGTAGTTCAAGCAATTGTCCAGTAGAGGAGATGTCCTTTTTGTCTCCACAAGCATAACAAAGCTCATCAGTCAGTGACCTTAAGTAGCCTTCTTAATCTACAGTCATTCACAGTGACGGTCAAAATAATCATTAGATAGCTTCCATCAGAAGGTTGTTATGGTCAAGGATTTATAGCTAATGTGAAGGTTAAGTCTGTTACAAACATCTCATTAGGTATAATTTGATAGATACAGCCTGAACATACACACCTATTGTACGACTATTAGAAATAACACCTCTCACTGAATTCTCATGTGAGTCAAACTGCGTCCAAAATATGAGTTTCCTGCACTTAAAAGGCTGCTGTTTTGATGTTTATATGCCGCGGGCTTGGTCCCATTCAAAGTTAACTCTGGGGTGGTGCACTTAAACAAGAGAAACTTTTTTTTTTCATGTTCACCTTAACTAAGACACCTGCCAAAAGGCACAGACCCCACCAATGCTGTACGTTGCTCAACTTTGTCTCGTTTTCTTCTTCCACATGTATTTTGGTCCTATCTGCTGTACTTGTTTCCTTTCAGGTAGCACCATTGCTTTTACTCTGCCTGGATGCAGTGAGAAACAAACTGTATCTGTGTGAAGAGTGGAGGGAAATCTATTCTATTCCTCTGTGGATAACACTGAAGATGCTAGCTACTTTCATTTCTCTGTTGGTTTAGACAAAAGAAAGGGAGCGAAAGGAAGATGGAGAGCTCTCGTTAATGGCTAGCTAAGGCTATAGGCTGAGCCTGAAGTTGAGCCAAGCTGGGCCTTAGGGAAACTTTGTGACACTGTAATAAAGTCAGTCAGGCTCTCGGACTGAGTTCTGAGGACTCATAACTTTTTTTCTCCTGGAGAGGAGAGAAATGGCACAAATGTCATGTTATTCCTGACTGAAAGCCAGATGGCAGAAGATGGAAGACAGAGAAAAGTGGACTCATTTACAGTGTTTCTCTGGAGGGAGACATGTGAGCTCTTTCTTTGTACTGGTGCACCAGGATGCTGGCATGGGTGCTGGGGATGTATGGATGTCAGCAGGCCTTTCTGTGGGTTCTTGGAAAGTCCCGGCAGTCATTCTTGCCAGACACAAGAAGTCAAAGGGCAACCACAGAACTTAAAAAGCTACTTTGCGGCCAAATCAATGCATCAGAGATGCCAATGTACAGGTGAGCAAAAAGCCACTTCCTGTAGCATATAAAAAATTCAACTAATAATCACACACACCACTGATCGACATACAGCTGTTGATATAACATACATGGGTACATAAACAAGGACATCAACGAAGAGACAGTCAGGTACTGGCCAGCACTTTACTGAACAACCAGTATACATACAGCTGACATCAGCAACACAAAGAGCTCTGAGCCTCAGCATACAGCACAGAGGCAGTTGTGTACCATTAATGTACATCTACACAACTTCAGAGCTGTGATGACTCCTTCACAAAAACCCGATATCAGACAGGATATCATTTTCTGTCATCACTGTTACCATCACGTATAAATTAAAGACGAACGAGGGACATGTTGAGGAGACCACAAGATGGCGGATGCACAGATGCAGCAGTGCATGTCAATACCTCTCGTAGTCATAGTCGGAAGAGTAGGCGCCCTCAGAATGAGCACGGGCCATCCTAGTGGAACGTAGTAACCTGACTGCTTCCTCTCTGCAGATCGGGTACACACGTTGTTTGCGGCTGGCGAAAAAATATCACAACTGGTCAGCATTTGTTTGGGGTTTTTTTCAGCATAAGGGGAGGTAACATGAAAAAAAAACAACGTGCAAAGGAAGAAAAGTTGGAATAAACTTCTTTGATCACCATTACACTCTGCCTGAACAAACTTTTTCAACTATCCACTGTAAGCGAACGCTGCATATACTGATGATTAATATACAGTACTACACACTTAATATGCTGTAGCAATATGTTTGCAGGGGAAACCACCTCTGCTGGACAAAACTCCAAAACCATAGAACACTTATCCATTTTCAGTATTGCCATAATCACTTGTTTTGGTAGATCGAATGTAAAGACAAACGAGGAAGTTGTTTTCCTAGGACTCACACTTGCTCGCAGGGTACATTTTTGAGCAAAATGAGAAGAATGTTTGTATGATAATGACTAGAGAAGATGAAAAGCGAGAGTAAAGCAATGCTGATACTGGATGGATGAAGTGTATGGCCACATAATCATTCTTTTCTTGTCTATGTACTGTACTACCGAAAGGTAGCACCCACAACACTCATGGCACTGATGATAGCCAGGTAACATTTTGTGTGGTAGTTGGCTTCCTTTATTCACTGTTCACTGTAGATTTCATGCAATTTAAGTGTCATGCTAGTCATACTAGTCACTTGACGCTGACTACAGTGAAAGAAAACATGCTATAGTGTCAGTGCCATGTATTCAACACTCAGATGGATGAAAAAAAAAGAAAAAGGGCTGTGGGTTGTGGTTGGGGAAGTTTTGGGATGGAAAGTGGAGGTACAGAGATGGGGCTTCATGCAAGTTCAGGTAAAAGTCTACCTGGGGTCTTTTTGAGGATCATCAATAGGCTGAGTATGTCTGGTTCGAGGTAGGGTGAGAAAATGGCTGCAACCAAATGGAGGGAAGAGAGAAGACAGAGATGGATCTGAGATGGTGCCGAGGAAGAGGTGGAAGAGGAGGAGGAGGAGGAGGAGGACAGGAGACAGACAGAGAGAGAAAGAGAGAGAGAGGATTGGAGACAGAATCACAGGCAGACAGATGGAGGGGTGAGGAAAGTGCAGGAGAGAGAACGAGAGATTTCTCAAAGAAGTAGGATGTAAAGAGGCTGAGAAAGCTCATAGGAAAGGTTGATGTAACAGTTTCAAAGAGGAAAAACAGGCGAGGAAGATAAGAGAGGTTGAGAAATACTGTGGGATGGTGAGGAGATGTCTTCCTCAGCTTTACCACACATATAGATGAAAGTGGTACAACGAACACACGAGCAACATTCACGGAGGAAATAACAGAACACATAGTCCAAACACCTAAACCTGCTTCACTTCTACTGGATAATAAAACAAATAATTAAGACCATGCACATTACATGAGACTCTGTCTTTTACAGAAACAATCTGACGAACATTTCAAAAAGTAGTTGTACATAAACACGAGAAAGCATATACACCCCAAATATAATGTAGAAATTACATAAGGCTCATGAGAAGCTATAAAAATTCCTGAGGAGATTTTTTTTATATATTGTAGAAGTTCTGGGACAAATACAAATTCTCCATGACTCATTTCCTGTGTCATTTTCAGCTGTTTCCCATAAATAACCGGATGCTGTTAATTAAAGCAGCTGAAATACACTCAAGTGAGCACCGTCCCAGACAATTTAGATAAGTGCATTTTCTGCGTCTGACACTGATTTAGGCCAAGCCTCAGAAATATCAAATAAAGTTAATTGGACGGGGGGGAAAGTAGCTGCGGCCTGGCAGTGCCAAGGCTATGATTGGACTCTTGGAGCAACATTTTCCAACCCTCACAGAAAATAAGTGCTGATGGAGGATAACTGACCACTTCCCCTTGACCACTTCTTCCATAAAGATAGTGAGATAGATGCAAATACTGTTTACTGTATGCAGCATTTGCAGTGTTGGCTCCAAATGTTTCCTGAGTAATTTCATCCTTCTAAAGATGGGGGAAAAACTAACTGCCACTAAAGCAGTGTAGTATACACACATGTTCATTATTTGCTGCTATTCACGTCGTTCATTTGGAGAAAGCTGCTCTTTAAAAACTGAAACGTCATACAGATGAAAGCACTCATACACAAGATCAGTTTCCAGAGAGCTTAAGGCGAATGGCATTGTGCGTTAAGTGTCTGCGTACATAAACACCTCTCTGCATGTCTACTCATCAGCCTCCACTTGTGCTTGTCAGCTTTTTTTTCATGCATGGCCGCATATGTGCATGCATCTACTGTACACAAGTGTAAGCTGGAGTGTATCTGTCAGGTGAGTAGTGTTCTTCAGACACACTGTGGTCGTCCACTCTAGTAGAGAAGCTGTACTGAGGAGACCTGAGGACAAAGGTGGGGTCCAGACTTCAGCTGTGTGACAGAAGTGAACTGGATCACCCCTCATGTAGTTCACTCACCACACACTGCCCCCTACTGGTTAGGGGATACATCACCTCATTTTTTTAAGTGGGAGAAAATAGCGCTACAACCTAATTTCAAATTCCCATTTTCCAGAGTAGCCTGAAGTAGTTTTCCTTCAAACGATGCTTTTAAAGTTTACATTACACTGCATCCATCACAATTTTAAGGATTCCTAAGCATGGAAATTAAGGCATTCTCCATCAACATATGATAAATTACCAAAATACATATTACACTAATCATTATCACATAATCAATGTAGTCAGAATAAACACCTAGAAAAGGAAAAAATATCAAAAACTAAAAGACTGCATCGTTCGTCCCGGTGTTGCACTGAGCATTAGTTACCTGGATGGTGGGGGAACGCTGGGGGAGCGCGAACGTGCTCGGTTTATATCAGCTGACCGGGAGCAGTGGTTAGACGACATCACCTGCTCAGGGACAGACAACGTGGAGCTCTGGAAGTCTCTGCCATTTGGCCGGTAGTCTGTAAAGACAGCAATGGATCAAAAAAGGTAGGGATGAAGGGACAAGATCAAGAATGTGTGTTGTTATTGAGATTTAGTCGTTTCTTATTACTATTCTGATACAACAGATACTGTAGAAGTATCAATCACAAGACAAATACAGCAGTTGACTACATTTTATATCAGTTTGACTTTCTAACTCCTCTGTGGATTCTCTGTATGGAAACGGGTAAATCTGCAGTTCATGAAAAATGATGACTGCTAATGATGCTGATCCAGTTTAACTACACCCAGTAATAACAGACCAAACTTTCTCTCAAAGTTCTGCTTAATGTTAAATGCCATCTGCACAGGTGATAGATTTTCTATTCTCATTATGCTGACTTTCTATATTCCAAAAATGAGGACTGGGTTTCTGTATAGTTGAAATTCATTCACTGTGTTAAGATGTGTGCATTAAACATGAACATAGCCTTTTTTAAAAAAATCTGAAACATAATAATGAATTTTCTCTGCAAGACTGATTAGTCCATTGAACTTGAAAGAGTTCATTAACCAATAATCAGACATTGCTAGCAGCCGTGGTAAAGGTCAATGCTTAGCACTATTAAAGTTGATTGATATTCAATAGAGTGTATAGCACATTAAAATTAGTTAAAGAAAACCCTGAATCAAAAGTTGGAATAGAAGGAAAGGTGGGAATAATTGGAGGTAATGATAAAGAAATGTTGACCTTCACTTAAGGAAGTCTGACATATTAATACAATAAGATTTTCTCTTTGATAGAAGGTAGCTGTGCATAATAGTTGGAATAAATCTATTAAAACATTTCACATTAAATGATCCATCCTGATTATAATTGCAGGAATATGGTGCTGACAATGGGCAGTGTATGCTGGTGGAATGCTGATCATCTAAATAGCATATTGCCATACTGTCCTTCTACCGTTCGCTTACAGTTTTTAAAACAAATACTAGAAACAACAAAAAATGAAGCCTGATTTGCTTCATTGTGATTCATACCAGATTTAACAGTGAAAACATCTGACATTTCTAAACAGCAGCTCCAATACAGAGCCTCCTGCACAGGAGCAATCAATTTCCATGCAGAGCCAAATTAAATCTATTCTTCCTCTTGACATGCTGCTTCACTCATGAGTAAAGCCTGCCTGTTAAGCACACATAAAGAAGAGAACCTGACTGACAATTAGTAGGATTTAACAAGAGCAGTGGGCTGCATCAGTGCAGAAGTAGAGCACAGGACTGAAGGGTCAAAGCAGTATTAAATGTACTATGAAAATTAAAAATGAAGAGTTTTCACTTCTAAAATGTCATTGCATTAAAAAAGCCAACTTCCAAAGACATGATTACATCAGCACAACCTATGCCCTAATTACTAGTGTACACTTCATCCACTAGACAATTAAAACCTGGCAATTAGTGTACCGTAAAATAACATGCACTGAAAAAATGTTTTTCTTCCCCATTTGAAAGTAATGGTGTCAGCAATTTAATGCAAAGACTGCAGGATAAGCGGCGATGTGGTATAGCCTAAGTAAAGAGGGGGGGTGCAACCAGAGCTGAGAGAAGGGGTATTCCCTTCACTGTGAATGAAGTGAAGGGGACTGGCATGGTGAGGCGGTGAGGGGCTGATGAGAATGTTAAAGAGGCTAGAGGAGGATTTCCCTCAGCTTCGGTATCATCAGCGAGCTCAGGCTGATGCTCTTCCCCATGCTCTCGTTCTGTCTGTCTGACAGCCACTTTGCTACAGTAACTGTATCCATTCTCCTCTGTCTCCGATGCATTTCTTTTCCTCTCTTCTTCTCTGTGGCCTTGATCTGCTAATAGGGATTTGAAACATTACCATGTGCTAAACAAACTGTGCAGGCAGCTGTCTCCATACTGTAATTTACTAACAGCTTTCCTGCAAATAAGGTCGGCACATTTTCTGTGGTTTTGCTGGTTTTAAGCACAACATTATGTGAGAGGAAAAAAACAGGGATGATATTTATTAAAAGAGATGAATACTGTTTGCCAATGCTACACTTTGCATGAAAAAACTAAAGCAAGCCTCTTTTTTGAAATGCTTTTGCTACCTGCAGTATTCCAGCATCATTTTCCTCAAGGTTGATATTTTATGTACTTTTCAGTCTTTCTTTCTGCCTTTTTCCCAGTCTTGTAACAGCTCAGCCTCTGCTTGTCTGATATGCAGCGTGGGCGCGCTGCTGAAGCCTCATCGAGTACAGAAGAACAGCAACTAGCGGTGCAGGGGCAGAAAAAAGCTCACTGTTCCCTCCCCTTCCCCTGTGCTGCTGCTGACGGGCTGCAGCATTTTTACCCTGCTAATATGATATATAATGGTATTTGTAAGCTGTTTAGGCCTAGGAAGCATTTTATGGTGAGTTACATGTAGGAGATTAGAAATTGGTTGTTACTTTTCATTGAGATTCTCTTTCTTGAACTGCATGTTAATATGACCTCACCTGTTATTACACCGACACCATCTTCACAATCGTAGTCTGAGATCTCACTGTCACTTATCCTCTGGGATCCTTTGAGTTAAAGAGACAGTGAGAAAGATTGGAAAGCAGAAGAGAGAAAGGGGGGATTGAAAGAGCAGAGCAGGAAGGGGAGAGACAGACAAGGGGAAGAGGGGAAAGTCAAGTTACATTCCCACATTCATTCATTCAGTTGTTTTGTATTATACACTCCCTGGTCTAACTCTAATCTTTATTGGTTAAACTGAAGGTTCTGATGGAATCCAATAAGATATGAACCCAATGAATATACTGTCAGTCTCTAACTCATGTCACTGCACTCCACAAATACAACAAATGGTCCCGCAAGAGAGTGTTTCGGGAAAAATATGCGTCAGCTGTAACAAATATTGCTGCATTTCACTGCTCGACTTCAACAAAACAGCAGATCTCTCTTGGTCTGGATGGTGGCACTCTTAAGTGACATGTTCAATCATCCAATTTACATGTGAAGGTGGGGGTGGGAGAAGTGTTCTTCTCTTTATCCCCCCCAGTTGCTTTATCACCCCTCCCTGTCCCCTCTTTGAAAAGTATGAACCCCCCTCTCCGGCCCCCACCGCCGCCTTCAACGTTCAAGTCAACTTAAATCAACTGGACACGTGTGCTTTTTCAGAAATGACAAGTGCTGCACTCTGGCAGTGCCGCTCCCAACCTCTCATCTCAGTTGGCTGCAAACTTTTTACAGCTGTCAGCTCTTTCACCTCACACTAACACAAACGCCCAGAAAATCATCGTCTGGGGAGGAGGGGGGGAAGAGGGGAGAGGAAGCGAGCACGCCTTAAGTGTCCAGTAGAAGCATTCGAGTGAAACAGTCTACAGTGTTAACCAGTATCTGTTCAAATAAAATAACAGTGGTGAGAGAAGATCCATGAAAGGAGCTACTTTTCATTTTTGGGTAGAGGAATTTATGACTCTACAGAATACTTAAACATACGGACAATCAAAGTATTCTTTTTTTAAATTCTGTAAGTAAATATACAACCACTGTTAAAGAAGATTAAGAATAAGAAATAACAAAAGATTTATGACAATTTTCAAAACATATTCACATTCAAAACACACAAACACAAGCAAAGCAGAAAAGGGCTGCAAAATTTGCCAACAGTAAAGAAAAATATACATCACAGAGGAAAAGCAAGTGGTTAAGATCAAATGATACTGGGTCTGCCAGGACTGACAGCCTGGGTTTTTATAGCATCAGTTTAGGATGAGGATGGAGTACAGTTTTGCAGGATAGAGTTGTGGGTTGCAGGCTGGGACTGTAAGATATTTAACAGGTAAATACACAGAGAGGGAGAGACCACTGTGTCCTAAATCTCTGTTTCCCTGGAGCGTGCACGTGTCTGCTACCTTGAGGGGATTTCAAACGAGCTGGTGTAAAATTTACACCGGCTCACCACATTGAAAACCATGTGAGGGAGCAGAAACATGTACCCTGCGGGGTTAAAGGGTGGAGAATCAGGGCACAAGGATGCATCTTTTAAGAGGACAGGAGGACACTCAGATGCTCCATAGAGCAGCACTGCCTGGGAGCACAGGGGGACTTTACCTGAGTTGTATGAATATGAGCCTTTGTCTGTAAAAGCAGAAGCAGTAAGGTTCATGTGACATGGATGACAGAGGCACAATATGCATGTACTACAGTAACTGTTAAAGGCTATATAAACTGAAGTAATAATAGAAATAATAATAATAATGATATATATATATAATAAAGAATAGAATCTTGTTGTTAAAAGTGCAATATATTTGGAAAGTATAAACTTGTGAATCACTTAGTCAGACAGCTTAAGCTGTGTGTAATGAGGATTTCAGATTTTGTCCCAATTTCTTACAGTACATTAAATTTATGTTTGTTAGTTAACACTACAGGATCAATATGAAGAGGAGATAAAATGTATGTAACTTATACTTTGTACTGTATGGGCCTTATTTACTAAGATCCCAAATAAAGAGTACTGAATTGTGTGTGCAGTCCAACACATTGCACGCTTGGTTTTGGTGCATTTTGCAGGTGATTTACTAAGAATAACTGCACTAATGACAACAGGTGCAGACAGCAGTATTTAAATGAGGGTTTTGTGTCTTAATGGTGAGTTTGGATGAGCAGAAAGCCTGCAAGCGCAAAATTAAATTTGATCCCATGGAATTACAGATTCTAGCGGAAGAAGTTAACAAACATATTGAGTTATAGCAAAAAAAATATTACCAGAAAAAAACACTATACAGGAGAGTATTTGTGACAATGCTGTTAGTAAAACCAAAAACATTCCACTCTAAAATTATTAACACGGGTGGAAAAAATCTGTTCTCTGTGTATTCTGTCATTGTGCCTTCTTCTCCTCCTCTCCACAATGACAGCCGGTTAATACCTGCCCTTCAAACCTATTATTTATAAACGTGTTAAAAACGTTATGCTCCACACTTGCAAATATTTGTTTATCTGTTCAAAACCATTAGATGAAACTGTCTAACTGCTCTAACCTCTCATTTATTGTTCATTGGGGCCACTGAAGCTCTTCATTGGAAATGACAGTACATTCTCAGAGTTTTGTGACATGACAGTGATAGAGGTGTTACATACTTTGCAGCCGCCGGGTTGGACTCTCTCCATGGAGCTGCCTGCGCTGTGCGTTGGGGGAGGCACGTGGGAGCGGGATGGAGGATACGTCGTGGGTCTGTAGCTTGTACCAGTGTGGCTCGTCATCCAGAAGAGCTGTCTCCAGCTCAATCAGGATCTGCCAAAGACAAAAGGCCCCAGTGAGGTTACATACCTTAAAAATGTCACTCCAATGTTTGAATACTAATTACCTGCATGTGCCACACACTCATAAAGCTCTTACTCTGAGCATCAATGCCAAACGACCCCTCCTTTTTGCTGAGGGGTAGTCATTCTTATACATTTACACATTTACATTTTCTGTGCATGTTGGAATAGGACTGGACCATCAAGACTTGAAATGGCCGAGAGTTTTATCAGTGCTTGACCCCAATGAAGAGGATTATGTGAGATACCACAGAGTCTGTCAGTGAGTGTCCCTGATCCCTGATGTGTGGGCTTCAGTTTTCTTACCTCCCCCAGGAATTCGCTCTCCTCCTCCCTCACCCTGGCTTGGTCCCACAATGTGATCTCCAGCATGCGCTCTCGAAACTCCCGCCGGTGCACCGGCGAATACATAAAGGTCTGGTTCCATTTGGGCTCTAAGGATTTCTTTACCGTTTTTGTTCTCCTCTTGCTTTTGTCGCTGGAGGAACAATAATTCAAACTGTTTTTATTTACAACCATGATAGAAAAGAGCCACGAATACATCAGATCAATAACACAGCACAGCACAGAGCACAGCACCGGGGCATGCTGGGAAGTGTGGTGAGAATTAGGTGGTAAAATTTGAAAATGACCTCCTGCAGTACTAAACCACAACAACTTAAATAGACACATCCACAGATAACTTTCCATTCCTGGTGCTTAAGGGTGAAAAACAATGCCACATGACCTTTTAGAAGACTCACTTTAATGTCAAAAAACTTTAGAAATAACCCTGTACTGGACAATAATGTCTGACATGACACTGAATGAGTGGGGTGGTTGAAAGAAGCACATAGTAACTGTTCCTACTCTTACCTTCTATCAGGGAGGAAGTAGATTTTGACATAAGGGTTCCTGGGCCGGCCGTCTTCTCTGGGTGGCAGGTCTTTGGCTCCCAGGATGGTGACGATAAGCTGATGACCCACTTTGTCATACCATAGTTTGACCTACAGGGGCAGAGCACAGACAGACTGCTGAGAGATAGATCTGGGTCAACAGGAGTAAGAAAGCACACAGAGAGAATAATGCAGGAGAAGACTTCAT
This sequence comes from Scomber scombrus, assembly GCF_963691925.1. NCBI lineage: Eukaryota > Metazoa > Chordata > Actinopteri > Scombriformes > Scombridae > Scomber > Scomber scombrus. Next base: position 6,555,932 of record NC_084976.1, read on the forward strand.
CGAGTTAGAAATGAAGTTTTTACATGTGCATTTGTGTCTTCTTGCATTGAGTTTAAGACCTATTTCATTTCAACCTACAGTACAGTTTTGGGTCTTCTCCTGCATTTACCCCTCAGAGAAAAGCAGAAAAAATGTCTACCTGCTAAGGTGATGTCAGGTCACATGCTTGGCGAGGTAATTTATCAGAGCTTAAGTGTTCATTAAAACACTTACTTACTCTATTAATGTTATTGTGATATGCTTATGTAATAATATGAAAACAATATGAGTGATACTTGAGTCTTTGTGCTAAAAAATATCACCCTTCAATTAAGAGATGTGTTTTGTGTATGTGACATGAACAATAATATATGTATGTGTGTGTGTGTGTATATATATATATATATATATATATATATATATATATATATATATATATATATATGTATAATTTTATATAGATACATATACCATACATGTCTGTATTCACTGCAATGTCTGCTTTTACATAAAAGTGTTTTATAATGTATGTGTTTGTGTGTGTGATTAAAAACTTCCCCTGCAGGGAAACATAACGTTTACTGAATGGAGCTGAATGCTGTTGGTCTGAATGTCATTTATACTAAACTGAACTGAAGTGAAATGCTAAAGGCAACACACTCTAAAATTAACAGCATGTGCTCAGTTGAAATGATACCATCTATGAATGATGATGTTGCCTGTAATAATGTTGTTTCAGATATTCAATGGGCATTGATATGGAGAAATCAATCATGCTGTTGCGAGAGGAATCGAAGACAGTTCACACCAGAGGGAAGTATGGACTCCAAAAGAAGACACTTAGAAGAAGGAAAAACTCCAACTGAAGCCTCAAAGAAAGTAGATGAAATGACAAAAGAAAACTTCTAAGCTTTTGTCCATACTTCAGTAAGAATATGATTCATGGAAAGGGTCTGCACCATTTAAAACTACTAGCTAATCATGCAGCAACGCAAGAGAGGGCATTCAAGACAAGTCAGTAGGTTTAATAACAGACAGCAGGGGGGCTTATTGAAAAACAAATTGTACCAAATAATCTCTACACCTGTTGCCCATCAAAATACCAGATACTGAAAAATATCTGTCTTTGAATTGGTAAAATATCTATAAACAGATTCAACTTAGAAACCTAATGATCATAATATGTCTAATAAAAGGAAGATACTGAAATAAACAACATGTAGGTAACTTTGTGATGTGTAAACCCAATCTAATTATCAATTGACTGAAGCACACACACTTTTCCAAGAGTGCAAACATGAACCCACTAAAACATAATAAAACCAAATTGACCTCAGTTCTAACTCTACACCATGTGTTTAGACACCTCTAAATCTTAAAAACCCATAGTACATATCATTACAGACAGCTGCATGCTCCACTATGCATAAGAACCATACTCTGTATCCATGAAGCTTCACATCAGATCCATATTAAGTTTGTTGATGTCCCTCTTAAGCAAATCAACAAATTCAAAGTATCCAAATTTCCAAGCTGGAGTATTAACCTGCAAACTAACTGAATCAAGAATACGGATTCACACAAAATGACTCTATCCAGTGTCAAAAAAGAAAAACCAAAAAAAAGAAATGAAAAAAGAAGACTGACTGATATTAAAGGTGAGAGATTAAAAGAGACCCTTGCAGCGAAGGAAAAGCTTCAAAGCTTTGCTCAGTTTAAAGTTTGTTATTTGGAAGGTACAATTTGCTTATTCGTTAACTCTCATCTGGAAGGGAAAATGCAATTTGGTTGGCAAAAAAAGGACGGTGAACTTGGTATCTTTTCACTGCAACATGGAACCGCAGACCCATTAACCATGATCTGCTAATTAGCATCCCGTCATCAGTTCAACTCACACGTGGAGGAGTCCCTCTGTACTGTACTGTATACTGTGTATGGCTAAAGAGTTACTGTATAAAGGCCTGGGTTCATGTCACACTGAAGCAGAAAATAACCCAAGTCCTTAGTCCTAAAAAGAGACACCCTCCTGCATTGCCAAAGTGAAGATCCGACAATTTACTACACAGGATAGGATCGATTACTGGAGTCAGTAGAGGGAATCGAGCAATGGAAGAGTGTCTCCTAAATGTGTGTAGATTAGTTGAGCATGCACTACCTAGGCAGAATGATGTGAATGGGTTAAAATGAGTAATAAGAACTGTAATCATAACAGTGATACCAAGAAATCAAATTGAAGAAAATGACACAATGCACTGCACTGAGAGGGAAACTTGAAGCTGGCATTTCCCAGAGAATGCATTTCCCAAAGTATGGAAACAGAAAAAAAGGCCAGTCAACAGTCAATGAGCAAAGACCAAATAGAGATTGTGCCCTTCAGACAGGGCCCATTACCTGGACCCTAGGGGCAAAAGGCGTTGTTCTTCTACTAAGGCTTTGGCTCTGGATAAGCAAAATTAAACAGCAAAAGAAAAGGAAAAAAAAGAAAAGAAAAGAAAAGAAAAAATGCAATAAAACCAAAACCTCACAAAACAACAACAAAAAACTCACAATACACTCTTAACACAACGACACAAGTTTGTAGTTTTAGGTGGGATATTTAGGCCAGTGGGTTCAGTCTTCTTTTCCTTTTTCCTTTTTACTTGTATCTTTGTGATTGTATCTAAGATCTCCTGTCCCTGAGCTACTCTGCTCTGTTCTGGGCAGACGCTTTGAGTAAATTACCAATGGCTTGTAATTATAGCTCTCCTTCTTCTCTGGACCTTTTCCCCCTCTGCTTCAAAGCTTGCGTCACAGTGACGTTAACCTTGGTTGCTATCCTTAAATACAATTTAAAGACTGTTTTTAAAATATTATTACCAAAAGTTCTTAACTGTGTGGAATTATTCATCAGGCACTACAGAGCTTACGAGCTTTATTCAATGAACTGAACTGTTTGAGTGATTGTGATTAGTTGTTTTTGGATTTCAAGGTCAGTTCCTTCATAGAAATGTAGAAGCATGGGAGATAAGGGTTTGCAGGATTCAGTGCTTATTTATTAAATGGCTGACACGATACATTTGTGTTAGGACTCTACAGCAATTGGAATCAGACATTTTCCTGTTACACCATGTCACCAAAATCTAAAAATAATTCTAAATGGTCAAATTAAAGGACCACGCTGGTTGTTTGAGGTATAAGCCTTAAAAGCCAATGTCACTTAAACCCAACATTTCTCCCATAAACATTGATATTTTAAGAAAAAGAAAAAAACAAGTGCTGAAGGTGTTAAACACAAGCTAAAACTACAATTCCCTCGTGGATCCTGAATTTGAGAGTTGATTTATCTCTGGCTTTAGTGCAGTCCTCTACCCATTTACCCCAGGAGGGTTTTTATACTAGATAATGGACAACACACACAGTAACCTGATCTACAGTACTGTGCTGGGTTGGTAAAGGGCCAGCTGAACAGGCTGAGAGCGAAGCTGTGCCCGGTAGCCCTAACAAAAGTTTAAACTAGGATTTTATATATATTCTGAGTTGCATAATTAATGCACAGTATACATTTTATAATATGACATGTGATCATCATTTCATTCAACAGTGTTCAAAACATTCTAACAATGCAGTTTCTCCAGAGGATTTCACGTATAGTCTGTGTGTCCTGCTGAGGTGACTTACTGAGAGCTGTCCTGACAGGTACTGGGGGGCGTCCCTCAGCATGCTGGGACTCATGGGGGACGTGACGGAGATGGACGGGCGATCCATCTTCTGAGACTCAAAAGAACTCGAACCTGACGGGGCACAGATGACACAGGCAGATTTTTTTATTTTTTTAGGAGAAAGACACAGATTTTAGTTTGTGGTTTTCCTGACATGATTAGATAACATGAGAGAGTAGCGTAGACAAGAGGAGAGACGCAGAGAGAGCATGAAAGCAGAGCGAGAAAGACAGAAATACAGAGAGGCAGAGTGACAGGAGCAGTTCTCTCAGATATTTCCTGAACTTGATGTTTCTAGGCTGATTAATTGGATCAAATGGGATAATGAAATAGGCTAAAGATCTTGACAAGACTCACTTGATTCCAGTTGTGCATGTGTGCTGTCTGGTATCCTCGGAATATCTCTGGAAAAAAGAAAAAAGAATAAAAGGAAAAACAGATAGAGTGTGAGCTCCTGAGACAGAAGAGAAGGAGGGGATGGAGAGGATCAATCTGAGCTAATGCTGAATACACTGTGCTTTAATGGCCGTAAGCACTGCATTAGTCTTCATTCACCCAGCAGCTCCCTCAGCAGCACAAAGCAGGTCAGATATAGGAATTGACAAAGCAAAGGTGCCGCTGTTTCCCCCCACAATTTTCCCTTTTGAAAACAATTGGAGGAGAGAGTATGGCAGCATTGTTCCGTCCCGTGCGGGCCCTGAGCCGACAGAGCCGCAGCCGGAGGGAGGCAGGAACAGATTTTGAATAAACAAGTCGGCACCGCTTGTTCACAAACACATTTAGTGAGAACACAAGCTATATTCCCTCTCGCATTTTCCACTTCAAGTCTCCATATTATAGAGTTCAATTCAATTCAGCATTATTCTGAGTCATAGAGGCAATGACATGGCATAACAGAGCCTGCAGATATGAGTGCTGTAATCAGTTCAAAGACAAAACTATCAATGGAAACAAGATATTTTGAAGGGAAGTGATGTAGTCACAATCAGATGTGTGTTCATTTTCTAGCTTTAGCGAAACATATGCAAGATATACATTAACTACTACTGAAGGGAACTGTAAAAAAAAATGTCCAGATTGACTGAATTACATCTAACGTTATAAGAAGCAAACAAGTACAAAAACCTGCAAAGAAGGCACAAGCCTTCATTAACAGTTATGCAGCAGTGATTTTATTCCATGAGCTGATGTTCGGGCAGGAGCACGCCTTCTTCACAGCTTCAAATCTAAACAAAATCTCAGCATATATATAAGACCTGTTTGTGTCAAAAGGACAACTACAATGACTAAAAGTGTTCAAAATTCTATACAAACTATGCAGCAAGCACAGCTCCTGTTATATATCCTTCAACCCTACATATACAGTGAAAAATACAGTCTAGGATAGATGTTCCACACAGAAACCCAAACAGCAATAAAAGGTTTTACAAACCTGATCTGGGTACACCTGATAAGTGAGAGAGTACAGACATACATTTGAAAAATACTCTCTCAGTATAGAATTTCAACAATAGGAAAATTGGAAACCAAAAAAATTATAAGGGTACTGAAAAATAGAAAAATTGCTTCATCAGCGGCAGAGGTATCAAACGAGCCAGTTTGGCCTAAAAACGTTCATACTTTCTCAAATGTAATAAAGTAAACATAAACATTATACAGTGTTGTGAGTCCTGTGGAAGCAGAAAACAGCCCAGCAGGAGTCTTGTTTGCAGAACATAGTGTGTGACACTGATAGTGAGCTCTCACCCTATAGGCCGTGAGACCACCAGCTCCACCTGCGGCTCAGGCTTGGATTCTAGTATGATATTGTAAACTTCTTTAAATGTGGCTCCTTGTAAAAGTTTCCCGTTCCACTCCAGCACCTGGTCACCTGCAAAAACACCAGATAAATCTTAAAACACATGGAATATTTTGATCTCTTGATCGTTTATGGTAGCACTGTCTGTGACTGTCCTAAGTGCGGAAAATACACATTGCTCGCACTTGTAGAGTGTGTTGAATACGGTTGAATCCACTAATTCAATTCTGAATTAAAGTTTTTGTGTGTTGTTGAATACCTGGTCTGAGGTGTCCAACAGTGTCTGCTAGACTTCCTTTCCTCACTTTAGTGATGAAAGCACAAAGTCTACCAGATTCTGTCATCTTGCCTCCCACCACCTGTAGAAAAAGAGAGGTGACTGCATCAGTATTGACATAAATGAACCAGCTTTGTTAGTGTTCTTATTACAGCAGCATTAATGTAGCATAACTCTTCCCAGCACAACCTGTGAAGATGTGGCATGTGCACTGCAGCTCATCAGAAGTAGACTTTTTGTTCCCTCCAAGTATTCTGTTAATTTCATGGCTTTAGCTCTTGCCTGCGAGGTATGAATCCTCAATAAAAGCATTACAAGGAGAGGGTCAATGGTAAAAAAAAGTCCCAGGCTCTGCTTTCTTTCCCAGGGACACACTCTGGTCCTGCTCTGTGGTTCTGTAACAATGCTGGCCCGTGGGCTAGAGCTGTACTGTACAGTCCTGAGCTGCTGTACTCCACTCTGCTCAGCTTACATGAGCATCATACAAATAAAAATCCCTCTTAATGGCAGCTGAATGCCAACATACAAAGGAGCTTAGGGAAGTCTGCTAAATGAAATGGCTTTATGTAACAGGCAGGAGCCAGAGAGGGAGGCTCTCAGAGGGGAAAGAGAGAGAGATGGACAGTGAGGGCGAGGCTGGCAGTCTGACTGATGGACTGACTGGCTGGATTGCCGAGTTGGTTGGCTGCTGCTGAGCGGACAGAAATGCACAGAGGCACTGAGCAGACACAAACATGCCATTTCAGGAGGCTCATTCAATCAGTAATGATTTTTCCCCATCTTGCTTCTCTGTTCTCTCTCCTCATGGCCCCCCATACTCCTCTGTACTTTGGCTGCTCAGCTTTTTTTCTTTTTTTTTATTAAAGGGTGCACCACCTACAGATTGCTCACATTTATGCATTGGTGACAAAAGAATGGAAACCAGTGGATCTACCACAACAGACAGTCTTTTGTATAATTTAGAAATGTAAAGAGTACACTGCAATAACGTTCTTAGAGAAAAGATTCAAATCACCAGAATATGACCAACAGCAATACAGACATAAAAGCATAATAAATAGTCTTCAAACAACACATAAATCAGAGATAAGGTTTGTATAAAATGTATATAGGCAGTGGATTGTGGTGGTACTATTCAATACATAAACACTGTGGTAAAAAAAACAAACTTTGTAATTGGGACAACAGTGACGGTTCTGGAGTGATTTGTTTCCTCTGAGCTGCTGAATGCAGTTCATTAAAGTAGTTCAATGTGAGTGAGTTCAGAAAATTGTAGAGCTCAATTTCAACCGCCGCTCATTAATATTCATCAGGAGTATAATCAAGTCTCTAATGAATATTAATACTGAGTAGCACTATGATGTAACCAATAATTTGAAGCCTAGGTGAAAAATCTAAAAGAGGCCACAATATAATAAAATTCATGACTGAAAAGTTATTAAATGTTTGCATAAGGGGAGATAATAGACACAGATGGTTAGCTGTAACCGTCTTCCCAGAATTCCCAGGTACGATGGTGCTATCAGTTCAAGTGAATTGCTGACATATTTTGCATCATGTATGAATGACACCCTATTTTCTGAAGTGTAATGGTGGTGCAGCAGAAAGCGTGATGGTGCAGTGTACATTGATGTGGCTGTGCATGCGCAGTACCCTATAGGCACACACAGACAGGTGCATGGAACTATAATAAGCTCACCTTCAGACCAAGCAGAGCTCCTGAGTCTCGAGGCACACTTCCATCTTTCATGCGCTTGTTGAGCAAAATACGCCCTATTAGGCGATCCCCATCTTTGGACGGCTGCCACGTCACCGGGTGCTACAAGGTCAGAGCGACAGCACACCTTTTGTTCAACAACTCAGCCACTTGAAGGTGATCACTTTAGATCAAAGAAGACAACTGTCCATAGTGAAAAGGGGGCATGGGGGAGGGGGAGTATTTATTCACTCGGGGAAGAAAGTTCACACAAACTCAGTGCTGTTATTTAGCTTATAAAAGATAAATCCCAAAGTTAATCATGGACTAAAATATGAATAAAAATTGACAACTTTTACAGGGAAATAAAAACTCAAAATACAAACATTCACAATAGTCTTAAGTGTTATTTCCAGAGCTTGTGTGAACCTGCCGGTGTGAGGGGTGGAGTGAGCGTCATGCAGCGCCCCATGCAGAGTAAAGCAAGCAGCCCCAACACTCCCCCTCAAACCAGCTCGTCAAACTGGAGCAGGAAGACCGGAGTCTCAGTCCAGTGCTTCTCTACACACAAACATACAACCACCATCAAGTGGAGTGGTGAAGGGGAAAGCAAAGAGCGAAAAAAAGAGGGGAAAAAAGATCATCTATGATATAAGAACAAATGAGGTAGACCAATGTTTAAAGATTAAAAAGGATGAAAAACTGACAGCACAGAATGAAGCCATGAGACACAGATAGGGTGAAGTCACAGACGCGGCAGTGGAAGGGAAAAAAGAAAAACAAACGTTTTTAACTTTTTGTGAAAAACAAACCCAATCTTCCCTGCTTTGTGTGCTTACAATCATTTGGGTTTTTAATATAGAAGTGAGTGGAAAGTTGGGCAGGGGGGCAGGTTCTCTCTGGACCGGGTGCTGTGGGGTAGGGCAGCAGAGTGAGAGGGACGGGCCTGAGTAAAGTGTTCCTACTGCACTAAACAGGACTGCTGCAGAGCAAGAACACAACATACGGAGGAGAACGAGCATGCAACTAGGAGAGACCCACATTCCTGTGTGCCATGACAAACAGAGAGGTTGTGTGTCTATGCTCTTCGTTTACAACTACTGTAAAGATGTGTAGTTTCTGTTTGGGTAGCAAAACAGCAAGTACAAGTAGCAAGCAAAGAGGGTGGCCCCGAAAGACTTTTTTTTTCGGCAACACCGAGCAAAGGTGGAGCCAAAAGTAACCGAAAACAAAAAGGAACGAAATCGCAAGAGAAATCAATTTATACAACGTCAAATGAAATCCAAAGAAACAAACATCTCACCTATTTACACTTAGTGACAGATAGCAAACAAAGACTGGATGGGTAGGTCATAAATAATAATAATAACAAAATGCAGGCTAGGTTGTCTCAGTACCTTCTCACTATGGCTATGCTCCTCGTTTAGGGTAGTGCTACTGCACGTATCAACTCCCGAGTCTTTAACCTGCGGTTCACACCATGCCAAGTCCTCTTCAAATGAGTGTCCCCCAAAGCGCACCATTTTCTTTTGCCTCTCAGATAAGGTGTGTGTCGGCTCGGACATAAATGCCTGCTCAATAGTTTTTCTTTTTCCCCTTTGACTGTCCCCTACAGGTGTGGGATAAAAAACAGAAAGAAAAACAGAAAAACAACATGCAAAGGTGTAAATAAAACGAAGGAAACATGAAATGACAAAAGACTCTGGGAGAAAGGGGGGACATGGGGGGGAAGGGGGAGAGAGAGAGACAGAGAGACAGAGAGAGAGGGAGAGAGAGATGGGGGTTAAGGGGCAGGAGGGAGGGAGGGAAGGGGGGACGGGGGAGAGGATCAAGGCAGGGCTCCACATGTCTCACCAAAGACATTGGGGAGGCCTCGCTGCTATGCCAAGATGCATGGTCCCACCAATGGCCATCCAAATCTCCTGTAAGGTGGGGGGGGAGGGCGCACATACACGAGAGAGGACAGCGAGAGGGACCAGTGAGGACACCACGAGCCACAGCGCACAGACATTAACAGCCAGACACACGCACAACACACATACAGTACTTAACAAGACATCCCAAGATCCATTTATTTATATACATACACGCACGCACGCACGCACGCACGCACGCACACACACACACACACACACACACACACACACACACACACACACACACACACACACACACACACACACACACACACACACACACACACACACACACACACACACACACACACACACACACACACACACACGTCACACATACTGCTCAAACTCTAAAGGTGCTCATCATGTGCAAATCTTAGATCGCTGTGGAGAAAGACAAAATGCAGCTCAGGTGATAAAACATTAAGGACTAATATTGATTGGATCATCTCAGCAGTGTACAGCGAGCAAAGAACACAAGCCTGCATTCTCAGCTGCAGCACTCTCAGTTTCAGCATTCATGAACATTACAGTTTTCTCCTCTTTTCCTTTTCCTTTCTACAAGACATGTTGTCAATCACAGCATTCACTGGGTGGTAGGAGGGAAAACAATACCCTGGAAAATCCATGACAGGGACAACAGGACACTCAGTCATACCTACAGGAAGTTCAATGTTTCTAATTGAAATGTCTTACGTGTGTTAAACTGGCACCTCATAAGACATTTTCACAAACAAAGTCTCCAAAATGTTACATGTAGCATCTCTTCAAATTCACATTTTACTGTTGTTGCTGTGTAACGTGACAGCACAACAAGAGGAGTATTTTTGCCAAAATATTTCTATTTCATCAACAGAGAACAGTCTTTAAAATCTCTTAAATCAGGAATCTAAGTTCAAATCAATGGACAAAAACTCACATTTGGTTCACACAAAGTTAGTGTGCTGCTATCTTATCGTACAGTAGCTGGATCTGTAGGAGGGAGCAGAGCGGCCCTCTAATGTGTTTAACTGGGGATTCAGATTGCAGTGGCACACAGCCTTAACTGACCTCAATCTAAAGTGCACCAGGGAGAGCTTTTAAAGATGAGTCTCTGATTACAACTTCTGTAGTAGCATCAGTGGACACACAGCCTTGAGAAATAAAGGCAGGGGAAGTGGCTATAATGGTATTACAGGGTGGAGGTTTCTGGGACATGTTTTTTTTCTTCTTTACCCTGAAGAAGAGGAATCAAGTCATTTCAGTTGTAAAACCTCATCCCCATCTGATGTTTCTCTCACAAGGATAGAACCAAAAAGAGAAGACACTATTATTTTATGAGACAAACATCGGCCGGCTGTGAATATTTGATCTAGTGGAAATGTATGTCAGCAGATCCAACTTTGTCATTCTACAGGATTTACCCTGTTTTCCCGTGTGGATGCACAGAGCGGAGAGAGATGGAGAGCTCTTTCAATTTGATTAAGAGGATTAAAAATCCAAGCTAATTAAAAAAAGAGTGAAGAAATATTGAATCCAAAGGTAGCGCTAAGATTCCCGGTGGAGAGTAGTATGGAGGAGGACTGAAGGTTGAGGCTGTCCAACGAGAGAATAATCCTACAGAGAAATCTTTTCAGTGGTCAGAGAGATACTGACTGGGGAGAAACTGGAGATTTCTTTGTCCAGAGATCTTACTGTGAAGCACATTTAACATCCTATTATGCAATTTAAATGTTATTCCCTTATACTGGCTAATCATTTTACAATTCAGTAATGGAGTGAATTAAGAAACTGTCTGAATTAAATTGCTCTTATTATAACTTTTAAAAGATGAGGTGGGGTCATTTAAGCACTAAAGAAACCCTGTTTAGTGTTGACAGGCAGATCAGCAGTTGGGGGTCTTTCACCAGCACATGTGCAGCTGTTGGTCTACATGTATACTAGTGTGAATGTATGTAGCTGCAGGGAGGCTTAGGGGCCGCGAGCACAGGTAAGGTCATCTTGAAAACACTGCGTCTGTGCTACCCTCTGGGCTATATACATCACATTCCCCACACTTCACTTCCCCTGCAAAGAGCTGTACAACCTAATGGATCTATACAGGACAGGCTTCCTTCAAGCATTATCTGGCTGAGGATTCAGTCTCAGGGAAATCAGGGAACTCTGATGGAAAGGCATAAAAATAGACCTGCATATGCTTCTGGATGAAGAGGAGGAGGTGATGGGGCACAGGAGCGTACGAGGGTAAAAAGGAAGGGATTTTCAATATAGAGGAAAAAAGATGTCGCATGGAGGAAGAATGCTGGGTAAAGATAGTGCCACTGTGAATAAATGTAGCCACAGTGTCCAATCTTCTAACAATGTGAAAATATACACACAACTGATGCAGAAACACACTACCTATAGAATACATACTACATATTCCTTTAAAGGGTAATTCCAGTTTTTAACAAGCAGGGATTCATTTTTATGGCTTTGTCCATCGCTACCAATTATTTCACTAAATGAATTGTTACACAGGTTGTTAATGTACAGGATAACCCAGAATTTTTAGCCAGATTGTCTAAACTTCTTTATTTGCAAGTAAAAATTAAAGTGAGTGCACCGGAAATGTCAGCAATGACTTGCATAGATTGCAACTGCCTAGAAGAAATTGACAGCTATGTACAGAACTATGTTATTGATGAAAGGTAACTTTGGTCTGTAAATAATAGACAGTTCAATTAATAGCTTAATCATTTGGCTTTGTTTTCTATTACAAATAACCTTGGCTAACCTGACAGCTGGGTAAAAACCTGTCTGGTTGTGTTTCTTAGTCTGCCTGACTTATTTTTAGTGTTGTCAGTGTGTTCCCATATCTCAGAAACTATAATAACTGTTAGCAATGATGGCCAAAACTATAAAAATATGACCCATATTGCAATAAACCAGAAATATATTTCTTCTTGGTAAACTTCTAGCATCATTTTATAAAACAAAGTAGCTTTTTAAAAATATCATTTTTAATATAGTTTTAGAATGATTCCATTGCAGAAATTTTGTATTTCTCTGGGTTAAAGTTAAACTGACCCACCTCCAGCATCATTGCCCTTGGCTATTTTAACTGGCTTATTAATATTAATATATATTCCTGCCAGAGTCAAATGCTGTCTGAAGATATTTCCACAGTTTTCTTCATCTTCAGAGTTGTGACCAAGTCGCAAGGTCAGTGTGAGCCAAACAAAACAAAGTTTCCTGTGTCCCTCCTTCCCTCTGCTATCACTATCCATCCATCAGTCTAGCAGAGTGCTAAAACTACTTACTGTACACAGTTATGCACTGTGATAAAACATTATGGATGTCCCCAGACAGGCTTTGCCCTCTGCGGCCCTCTAACCAACAGCTGACAACAGTGATTACCCTCTTTGCCTCCCAGCTGCTATTCTGTCGGCAGCATAAACACCAGAGCGCAGTTCAGCATGGTAGACACTCTCCATTGAACAAGTCACTTGCATAATGTGACCATGATAGTCCAAACAGCTCAGGGCCTGCATTTATGATCTGCAAGGGGAAGAAGCATATCAAGTAAATCACCTTATGTTGATATAGATATGGACAGACTACACTGTGAATACTACATCTCCATATTATTTCCGTCACTGTTCCTCCTCCACCTGCGCTTGTTCTTTCTCCCATCACGCTCCTCCACCTTCACCAGCCCCCTCCCCAGCCCACCCCCGACGTCTGTCAAAAAGAATCTGAGTGGGCGCCGGCATGGAGGCACGTACAGCCTCTCCCTTTTCTTTCCCCGAGCTTTATTAACAATGGCACACCACAATTGGGCACTGATCCCCAGTGAGGCACTGAGTGGTTTTTCAGGGAGCAGGAAACTCATCACGGCCATAAATTGTGAGCATCAGCAGTCTGCACCCGGCCCTGCCGTTTCGCCCTGGCTCCGAGGCCCCCGCAAAAGTGCTGATTCAGGGCGAAGGCAGAGCGCAGGCAGTGGCCGAGTTCACCACCAGCAAGCTTTCCATCACTTTGACAGCTCAATAAAAACCAGTGTAAACTATTAATTGGATCATTAATTATTGATGCTGTTTTTACTACAATTCAGGGGGCGTGAGCAGAATAGAGGCAGGGGTGAAACAGTGTGTATGTTTAAACATAGCCACCACGCTAGAAGGTGAATAGTGGAAGCAGATCTTAAAATATCGCCTTATATTCTAAAATAAAAAGACCTAACTAACTTCTATTATGTACAAAACAGAGTTATATTACCTTTTAAGGGATAGAAGTTTAATGACTAAGAAAGACTGGAGAGCACATACTACAAACCCAACAAAAACTGAACCTCAAAGCCATTAATGAGGATGTAACTTAGGCTGTCACTACACATTGCCCACCTCTCCACTGTAGTTAGCCATAGCCAGCCTCCTCTTTTCTGTCTGTTCGGCACTATTATGAGACTGCATGTCAGGAGAATCAATACAGAGGAAAACACAGGGAGAGCACCATCATGGTAAATCAGTCTCCAGCTCTCGCAGGCACGAGTCAGGCCTATTAAAGCTGGCACACCCTCTTTCCTCCAGTCCCCTCCCCACCTATGGATGCCCCTCCTTCTCATCCTATCAAACTCTCCGTCTTCCTTAGCGTAAGCCCTCAGGGGGGTTTTGGAGATTTGAGAGTATGACATAGACCCCTCGACCATTTCCTGGCCCAGTCAAGCTGAGTGCAAAAACCCAGAGATGCTGACAGGCCACATATGGTCAAAACATCCTTTCTGTCCTCTTTTTCCATTTCTCTCCCACTCTGGTGCATGCAATTACAACTTGTTGTTCTTTGTTTAACTGCTTTGGCCTTTTTTTTTGCTCCTGGTGAGGGTAAATGCTCTCTGCAGTTGCTAATAAAAGAGTGCTTGGTTTGCATGTTACACTACACGCAGGGAGATTCCTTCATGGGGTCAGCTTTTTAGACTGAGGAGTGGATGTAAATCATGGGCAGTGCCTGAGGACATTCTTTTCAGGAGCATTTGAAACACCTGCACAGTCTGGTTGAGCTGAAATACGTCTACAGTGTGCCATTTCTACAGTCAATTTTCTTAATTTGTTCCATTTGTAAACTTGATGCACTGCCATCTATCTTCATAGCTGTTATCCTTTATGAGTGCAGATCTCTCTATATTATATAAGCTTTTTATTGATTATATTAATATACTCCTGAATGTCACATGTCCAAATCTGGGGCCTAGAGTTTGTATGACCTGTCTGCTGTCAGTTACATAATTAAGTCTACTTTGACGGAGTGCAAACAAGGACACTCTGGTTTAAAATAAATGGTTCAGTGGAATTTTCTGAACCATTTATCAGACTCCCTGCATGCACTGTATCACACAGCAGCCTTAATTATGTCACAGATGAATGAAACTGCCAATTATACCTAAAGAAAGACCAAAGATAGCCTCCATATAATCAGCTGTCAGAGGATGTTCTGTAGCTTGCATGGAAAGCTGTACTTATTCAGGTCAATAGTTCAACTCCTTCCTTTGTTTATCCTCTCTCCTACACAGGCTGACCTGTGGAGGAGGCAGACAGACGCAGACACAAACAACAGAAACTCTGACCCTCAAAACTGACTGCTTTTCTCCCTATTTTCATTGCAATGCCACCTGGAAACCTGGAAACTCCCACATCAATAATGTAGCGCCAGTGCTGAGCTGCTTCCCTTAGTGAGGAGAACAGTTACATAACAGAGCAGACCGACTGAATTCCTCCATTCTCTCCTCTAGATTAAACATTTCGGACGTGTGGCAGGTGCTTTTGCTCTGGTGGTGCTGACAAAAAGCAAAGTGTGCTACTGTACTTTCATCCTCTCCATCTTTTATTTCTCCACTTGTCAACCATGCTTCCATCTTCCTTTCTCTTTGCTGCTTTTAACATTTCTCAGGTAAAGGCCTGTGTAATTACAGCTTTGACAACAAAATCAATTTGCAATTACGACAACTGTCAACCAGGTGGAGCAGTCACGAAGCTAAGCCTAAACAATCGCTTCTGACGTTGATTCTATGCAAAGTGGCATTTAATTCAGTCGCTCTGACTGTTTGCTTGCCAGTGTTTGTTTATACACTTGGACAAGTATGGTTGTGTCTCCAAGCAGGTAGGACATTTGCCAAGAGCGATCTGATGTCTGCTTCTATTTTCCTGTAGTTAAACAGTAGGGCAGAACAGGCAGAGCCAATACCTAGCATATCACTTCAGTTAAGCTGGGAGACTACACCCACTGTTTAAAGAAAAAAAAATCACATTATTACTTTAATGTTTAGACAGCTTTGGGTACTTACAGTTCTCAAAATGATACGATAGAGCTAATTAAAAATCAACAAAGTGCAGTGCAAATTCCTTTAACTAGCACACTGTTTATGGGTCAGTAATAAATCCTCACCATTCACCCATAACCATGACCGGTTTTTGCTTCTATCCCTATTGGATTGACCCATAATCCTATCTCCACTTTATAACAGGCCACTTTAGCAGAAATAACTTCATCAGGGTGGTATGAGTGGTAACACAGCAGTAAGGAAGTCAAGGAGTGGAGGCTAACAGGAAAACATACAGTCACTCTCTGCTCTTTCATTACTTTTTGCTAATAACCTCCATTCATTTATATGCAGCAGTAATGACATTAAACTACTCAATAAAATGCACCACGATTATTATTAACTCAGCTCACCTTGTTTCACTAGAAACCCCCCCCCCCCCCCCCCCCCCCTCACCCTCTCCCCCTGCTTCCCTCTGTCTGTGGGTTATGTAACACCCTCCATTAGATCAGACTGATCATGTGAAACAACTGTGGTAGAAACCTGACAAAGTGTGCCACAAGCAAATGAAGGAGGCCTAGAAAGTAGAAGAGTAACATTCATTTCAAACCGCAGCCACACACACACACACGCACACACGCGCACACACACACACACCCACACACACACACACACACACACACACACACACACACACACACACACACACACACACACACACACACACACACACACACACACACACAGAGACAAACATACATCTACACTGAAACACAAACCTCATCCTCAAAGGCACAGGAGCTGTTAGAATAAATTCACAGATAACACATAAAATGCTTCGCACATCAGGCTCATCATTTTCCGTTTTTATGTATTTTTTACTGAAAATGTTGGAATTTTATAAAAGGAGCAGATTAATTTTAATAAATGTTCTACATACATAATTCAGTAAAGTTTCAGTTTACAGTATGGCTGAATGATTTCGAATAAATATCTAAATGTGATTATTTTTGACTGATATTGCAAATGCAATATGATTTGCAATATTGGAGAAAGAGAGAAAGATCATTTTTACATCGTTATTCTTATTTCCATTGAAAAACATTGAAAACCTTATAGTGGGATTTTTGCGGGGATATTTACTAAACAAAGATGTTTTCTTAAGTCTGTAGAATTTGATGTATAGAACAGGACAACTCTGCAGCACCACAATATTTAATTTTCAAAAAGGTACTCTGACGCATAGTTTTCCTTTAACAAATATTGCACCCTCTGTGATTTTAAAATTGCAGTTGGCCGTATTGCGATTTCGAGAAAAAACAAATGAAATGCTGATCATAACATTTAACTGCAAATCTAGAAAATGTTAAGACTAAAACTGGTTCCTTTAATTGGCTTCACTATTTATATTTATTTTTGGAACCAGATGTTTGTATTATTGATGTTTGTCACAGGTTTTCTACAGTTTTTAAATCTAAATACACACTGATAAATTCATAGTTTTTTCTCTCTTTGAAAAACTGAAAATAATGAGCTGCACATATACAAATACACATAAAACCAGACATACACAGAAAGCACATATATAGACTGTAGACTGGGGGATCTGAAGGTTATATCTGAGTCAACAGCTGCATAAAAAATCAATATCAGTTAGAGACAGCAACAATAACTCAAATCTGTCTTTAAAACAGCATTGTGTCTATAACACTAGAAAAGTATAGCTTTACAAATGGATAAAAATTATCTGAAAGTTTGCATTTGTTATATAATTCTATTTCTACTCAGAGAAAGTAGCAGACAGAGAGCAAAGTGAGTGATAGTGATGGTGTGTGTAGTCCCTACCTTTCTCACTGACTGACTCACTCTCTATCTCCACGTCCTCGCAGCTGGTGTACTCTGGTGTGGTGGCCAGCTCCTCCTCCGAGCTGCTCAGTGACACCTGCCGCATCTTCCCTCCCTTTTTGGTTTTGTGGGGCTTGGGGGGTGGCGGACGGACCGATTCCGACTGGTCTGAGCTGAGAGAGTCGTTCCTCAACATGCTCTCCATCTTCTCCCTCTTGGTCTTGCGGACGGCTGAACTGGGGTCCAAGTGGTGTTGCTGCCTCCTCATGGAATCCCCGCCTCCACCCATGTCTCCTCTCCGCAGGTCCCCAGATCGGTCACCCAGCACAGGGCTGCGGTGTGGCGTCGGGGGACTGTGGTTGGAGGTTCTGTGGCCCCCGAGGCCAGGACCCATGGGCCCCGGGGAGGAGCGGTCAACAGAGTAAGAGCGCTGTCCCACCATAGGTGGTCGACGCTCTGTGAGATGCTGACGGGACAGCCGGATGGGGCCAGGTTCATCCTGCTCCGTGTAAGCTAGAGAGACATCACTATGGCGGCGCTCGTGCCTCAGCCGGCCCACCTCAGCATGCATCCTCATCTGCTCCTCGTAGGGCTGCGGCTTAACAGGATATCGCGCCAGGTTGGGGTCGCTACGATACCGTGTCTGGAACTCCTCCTGGCGCTGCCGCTGTAGGTCATAATCACTGGGGGGTCCATCTAGCTCCTGGTCCAGCGGATATTCCTGGGAGTGCCAGCGTCCAGGGCCCCGTCGGTCCCGGTAGCCCATCCGTGCCGCATCCACGTCTGGGTACATGTGAGGGCCCCGCGGAGCCCGCCGAGGGTCCCCATCCCCATAATCGGACGGTGATCTGGGCATGCCGCCGTCCGTCGGGGCATACTGTGAGTGGTCGCCCCCCTCCCTTTGGTCGTATTTTTGGTTTGGATCCCTGGATGCAGATGGGCTTCGTTTCCTGTAGATCAAAGAGAGAGGAACAAAAGAGCAGAATGAAGAGGCTGGTCCACTTTGAACTGGATGCTCTCTGATTCTTTTAACATATGGTCTGTATGTCAAATCATTAGTTTAAAACAACTGACGCTTTCAGCAGCAGATCAACCAGTCATCTCAATACAGGCCACATAGGCTTGTGTGTATGTTATTAGCCCATGTCTTTGTCTGTAGAGCTGTTTGAGTTTGCATGTTAATACACATCAAATATAGAGGATTTTGTGAGCATATAGCACATTGCTTGTGTGTAGGTGGAAATGTGATGCATCAGTCACACATGAGACTCCCCAACGCTCCATCACATCTCTGTGCTACTCTACTGATGCTGAAGTCTTCAGTCTGTAGTCTATAGCTTCACTTCTCTTTGCCCTGCACTGCGTAGGCCTCAGTCCCTGTCAAAGCCTGATGAAAGCCTGCTCTATCTCTGTCACACACACACACACACACACACACACACACACACACACACACACACACACACACACACACACACACACACACACACACACACACACACACACACACACACACACACACAGACAAACACACACAGACAGAGAGAAAGAGAAACAGGACTAAGCATCTATCTGGATGCAGCACCACTCCCTCCTCTCACTGCAATAGCACTACATGCTCTATAACATGGCTGACTAATGCTCTCCTTTTAGCACATTTTCAATGCAATCAACGTGTTACTTTTAAGATTGTACAGGTAATATGCGCAAGGAAAAGCTTCTTGAGCTCGCCCATTCATGATGACATGTAACATAATATTTAATCTTTGCAACCTGCGTTCTGCAATGCTGTTTGATTACCTAATTTGATTTAGTAGGTTGGGCAGTCTTCACAGAGACAAAGTTGTATCTAATGTTTGACTCTTTTAATGCTATGGGCAATCTTTCATATTCATTTTGATAGCATCTGATTACTTTGTTGATATAGGTGCTTAAATCATCATCATTTGCAATGCATTATAAACAACAGGATGACACAAGATTAACAACACAGCCTGCCTGGATATGACCTATTTGTATTTCTAAATTAATAGTGTGAGTGTGAGTGTGAGAGTCTGAGTCTGTCTGTGTCTGTGTGTGTGTGTGTGTGTGTGTGTGTGTGTGTGTGTGTGTGTGTGTGTGTGTGTGTGTGTGTGTGTGTGTCTGTGTCTGTGTGTGCGCGCAGGGGAGAGAGATGAGGAACCAGGCTGTGTACTGAGAGTAGTGCACTGATAAATGATTCAGAGTTTCACAGATTGTATCTGTGTGCACAGTACAATGGACATGAAGGGATTCAGAGACAATAACTTAAGAAGGTGCCTATTTATTTATGTCTATTTTAACAACCATAAACTATATGTTCATTTTAGATGGCATTTTTAGCCCATTTGGTAATTGAAAGAAAGATGTATGGAAATCATTATTAAAATCATACTTCACACCTTTTATTGCAAGATGATTTCATGGTCCAAATAATTCTTTTATAGTTTATAAGAATCTTGAAATGAGCAGTTATGTTGGAAATTATGTGAAAATAACTTCTTAAAATTGATATTTTAAAGTATGGTTACAGTCAGGAGCCCCGTACTTCTAAAATTAGGTGCCAATCATTCTATCATTGTCTGATTGTCAGAGAGGAAACCAGCCAGGAAGTGGATGAAAAGCCTGGAGGAGGCTAACTGTGCGTTAATGCATCTATTCTATTGTTCAGAATCAATTATTCATAAGCCACTTTTCTCCTACATTTCTCCCACTTTTCCTCCAAAATAATAATGACATTTTGGTGAGGAAAAAGCTCTGTGAAGCATCCCCTTAATTTTGTACGTGACAACTTTCCATAAATTTCAAAGGGCTCAATAAATCACTGCTGCCACCCTTGCTCGGTGGCCAAGGTAAGGACTCCTCACTTATGATTGGCTAATTCGCTGAACCAGAGGGAAGCTTTGGTCCCTGCCCGCTGGATCACAGACCATTCAGGTTAGTCTGAGTTTAATGAATGAGTGTGGTGAGGCACATGTTTGTAAAGATGATTTTTGTGTTCTCTGTGTTGAATTTCTATGTAGAATGCGGAATTATGTCACTACAGTGGAGTGGCAGCCCAGGAAAGGGGCAGAATGATGTATGAGCAAGGTGTGTAGTTCATGAACTACTGTGCAGTTAGAAAATGGGCTGTTAGAGGGTCAGGAGTTGAGCTATAGCCCAGTACAAAATGTGCATCAGAGTAAAACATAACAAGATTTAGCTAAATGGACATAATAACACAACTGTTTGGTCCAGTTACAGAAAAATCCTAATTTTACAGAATTGTAACAACATGTAACAACTGATTGGTTTGATCAGCTTTTTTATCACAGTACCAATCAAAATTCTTAGATCAAAAATTGATCAAACAACTAGGTACGTATGTGAAAGGTAGCACTTTAGCTCATTGTTTTGGTTTTCAACAGCAGGCAGTTGTGTACTGATACATTCACTGTACATTAGCTGATAAACATTTAACAGTCAAACAGAGCTAAAAGGAGAGTGAATACTGGACTAAAATTCATCAGATGGACACAAGCACAAATACAATTGAATGCTTATAATGCTCTGTGTCTGCAGGATAAGTAAAAAGGCATGTTTTGTGAACATGTTTCCCCATATCAACCTTATAAAGCAGTAAAATATCAATGATGTATTTCCAGCTTGTTCATCTGCCTACAAGAGTACAAAAAAGGAATTAATGCTGCTTTACATAGTAATTAATACACAGATATGTTTCATAGTAAAGCTAATAAAGTTCTATTTTTTAATATCATGGTTAAATGAAATGACTCCCTGTAATGTGAGAGGGTTGCTGGTTCACCTAATACTACTGATAATCAATACATTAAGGCAGCTCTGTATAGCTTTCAGCCAACCAGCATTTCAAGATGTACATGTTGACCTGTTTCTTTATGGTTGTGTAGGTAACATGAAGCAGTTCATACGTTTTGGATTTGACTGTATTTTCTTACTCCAGTGGCCAACATATTGTAACCCATCTTAAATAACTATATGCATTTTATATGTAAATAATTCACTCAACAGCCAGTTCATGAAATTGTTTAGATTTGCTGACAAAAAGACTGATGCAAATGTTACACTCTACATGTGTACGAGAATAGACTCCACAGCCCACAAAGAAAACATCACCACTATCAGTGCATTAATTCATTCACAGTAAATCTGAGGGGAGGGAAAAAGATGTCACAGCAATAGCCATACACTGGTTGACTTCTGAGTGATTATCGGGGAAGTTTGGTACAAAAACACTGCAGCAATCTTAGCAGTGACAAAGACCAGGAGGAAGACAAAAAGGCTGTTTGATGTCTATGATGCAGCCAGCTCACACAAGTGAGCTCTCTTCTCTGTTTCACATCAAAACAAATGCCCGCTATCACCTTAGCATCCACAGGCAGCGTCGCTAGTGATTCAGAAGAGGCTGGAGAAACACACATGAGGGTTGTTGCATTATTCATGAGCTGCTCCTGGACTCTAAGCGCTTCAGCAGCGCTTCATTCACAAATCCAAAGTGAAGCACCGGCAGAAATTATATGCTGGAGTAGGGGACGGGCGCTGGACTTGGATGGGAAATAATGTGGAGTCGGGGGAGTGGGATCGTGTGATGGATAGGAGAAACATCTCTTTATAGTGACTTGATGATGATGGAGATGTGTGTGTTATATATGTGCATGTGTTTATTTGTGTTTTTTATGTTCGCTGCACTGGCTGCCAAACAAATTCTTCACTCATGCTCTCAGTGTGTCCTCAGGGCTTCAGGATAATGTCCCCTCAGGGATATGGTCTTGAAATCTTACACCAGGAACACAAACATGCACATAGTACGCATGGCAACTACGACAAACATTAACAAACTGTCCTTTGACGAGCTCTAACTCGTCTTGACACAAGTATCACATTTCCCTGCTCCCGTTTAGCCTTGTGTGTCCTTCCTGTCCAAACAGAGCAATAGCAACCGCACTCTATTCCATCAGCATCTGCATCATGATGCTAATGCTGTCGGCGCTAAACCAGCCTTCAGTGAGTACAACAGAGCGGTGGCGCAGCACTACATTTTTGTATTGTGCATTATTCCCCCATTGCTCCAGCTGCCACCGCTACTGTAATAGCCCTCTCTGCAGATACCTCTGAGTTCTCCACTGCTCTGCCATGACACTCTGCTCATCTCACATTTCATCGTCACCGACACACACAGAGATAGAGAGAAAAGACCAAACATGAAAAGGAAAAAATACATTTGAATTAAAGGAGTCATGAGGGAAAAAATCAAGCGGAGAAGAAGCCAGTTAGCTGTGTAGTGTGTATGTGTATGTGTATGTGTATGTGTATGTGTATGTGTATGTGTATGTGTATGTGTATGTGTATGTGTGTGTGTGGTAAATTCAGTCACGCTTGTCAAGCTCCAGCGGGAAGTAGCAGGATGGGAGCACCATGGGATTGTGATGCAGCTCAGATGCCTGGCTGCTGCAACGATTGAGTCACGAAGCACACAGTGACGTACTCCCTCCATCACACTCCCTTATATGGCAAGGTGTGTGTGTGATGTCAATGCTGACACGGCAACAAGCCGCAGCGCAGGAGGTGGACGGGCCTGTGGTGAATCATCATCTGAACAGGTGGGACAATAGAGAGGCATGATCACTGCCTGCATGGTATAGTGTGCTGCTGTTCTGTACATTCCTGCTGCAGCCTTTGATACTGCTGTTGTCCTGTGCTGAGCTATAGATATCCTCTGCTGTGACAGAGCATGAACCATGAGACCTCATTCAGTCAAAGATAAGGACGGTGGTGACAATAAGATTCAGTTCAGGGAGGGATGATGTTGGTCTCACTACATGATTGGCAGCAGGGCGGTGAAAGAAAGATGCACGCACCTATGACACTGATGACAAGGATGTTCTTTTGGTTGTAGACTGTAATTTGTGATATCTGAGTGAGAACAAGGATCATGGTTTGACATCCAGAGCAAAAGGAGTGTACACATCATTTCTCTCCTGCAGATGTTAAAACCATCTCTTTGTAAATCAGAAAAGACACAGAGAACACTAAGATACTGTGTTAACACGCTTTCTGTTTTTGATCCAAGCACTGTGTTATACACCTCCAGTACACTAGAGGTAATTCCAATATTATAATCATCTTTTTAAAGTACACTGTCCTTATCAAAAGCAGCATAATGTATCAAATCCATGGCTCACAAAAATCACGGGATTACACTATAGCCCCAAAAGATTAAAAAGTGCGACCCTAAAAGATTAGAAGTGACCTGACAGGCTCGCCGTGATAAAACCTTTATGTGCTGTTATTTTCCGCAACAGGACCCAAAAACCAATCGGTGAAATTCCCTCCGATGTGGTGTGATAAGAAGTCTGTGGCGTTCCTCCTTTGACCTACTGACGGGATCTGACTAGCTGCATCATCAACCACAGCCCAGTTCCTCAGCTGCAAACGGTCCAGATTGTCCAACTGTGCCATTCTTCAGTTTATGTGTGTGTGCGTTACACTCCCTATATTCAGCTGTAGGATGAAAGGGCTGAGATAAAGCAGGAGGCCCCCTGTGGTCATAAAGCATTAACATTTGATGTGGGTTAAAATAAAAAAAGGAGGGGGCAGGGGGTTATCACATCACACATTCATTGACACAGAACATCTGTGTTTGCAACACACATACTAGTGACTAATTTACTGCACAGTGTTAATACTGAGCCCAGGACCTAAAGCCCTGAGCAACCTCTTTCCCTGTGTCTCTGTCACAAACACAGTTGTTGATCTTACCAGTCATGCACAATATTGGCCAAAATGACTGAATGAATCAATCATTTGCTCAATACTGGGATCAATGTTATTTATCAAATTATCAATCCATCTGTGGTAAGAAAAACAGTTCTAATGCACTTGATCAACACAATGTATTACTATTCTAACTCATACATACAAATACAAATATTTTCTTTTTCTTTTTTTTTCATTGTCAACGCATTGTCTTAATCTGTAGGCGCAGTGGGCACATAAAGTAGCATAAAGAATGATTTAGTGAGCTGTTCATGTGAGGAAAAATTAGGTAAACATCACTTATGTGACAGGTCAAGTCAATTCTTTTATACCAAAAACACAAATTACAAATTGTCTTGAAGCACATTCAGCAACCTCCTGAGTACCAGTGGTGGAAAGTATTTAAGTACAATTACTCAAGAATTATTCTTCCAAATGGTTATATGGTACTTGTACTTATTTCCATTCGATGCATCTGTATACTTACTGTATATACATATTATCTATAGACGCCATTTCTACTATCTTATCTTCTATTTAGAGCAAAATATTGTTCTTGTTATTCTACTACATTTATGTGACAGTGTGCTAATGGTTACTTTACAGACTCAGATTTTACACAAAAGTATATGATTAGCACATACAATGTGAGAGTTAAAAAGAGCTCAGTTTTGAAGAATCTTTAAGTAAATGTACGTACATTTCATTGATAATACTTGACTTTTACCTTGGAAGATTTATATGCAGCAATTTTACTAAAATGGTTTTATTTAAATAAAAAATCTGAATATTTATTCTACCACTGCTAATACCAACAATCTCAATTAGAGACAGGGTGAAAATAAGACAGAGGTCCATCTTTTCCTCTTCCTCTATTCTCTCAGATTGTGTATTGACAAAGAAAAAAAATCTGTCTTTTGGTTGAGGAATTGTATAATTAGTGAATTAGACAATGCAGACCTACGCTGATATTCCATTTAAAACCAAAGAAATGCCACAACCACAAAGATCAATAACTCAAAGTCAATGAGGAAGCTTTCAGTGAGTGATGAACCCTTCACAGATGTTGCCGGTTTCATGCTCTCAGCTGCATGCGTAGGCACCTAGACCCACAATATTCTTGTTCAGCATCTCACAGATAACAGCTTGTGCTTTAACCTCTTTGTGATGCTGTAAAAACTTAAATGACATGATGAACTCGCTGCTTTCTGATGCTGCTCTGACAATTATCCCCAAGGCAAAGAAAACAACTGCACCATTGTCAGAACTAACTGTACAGTAGATGTTACAGCAAAAACACTGATTGTGCTGCACAGCTGCCTTTCATTGTTTCATAATATTTTATAAACATGGAACACCTCAGCTGGCAATCGCACATATCTAGAGGAAGCAAAACGTATATAACAAAGTAGATATGCAGTATAAATGTGCAACTGTTTTAAATAACTGTTTTAAATAATAACTGGAAGAATATTAACTTCAACTGTAAGACTATGACATAAACAATTTAAACACACTGCATTACCACAAATCTTACATCCACACTGCTTATACGGCCTGAATAATGGTATAATAATAATATAATCAGCCTTACTGAAAGTAATGGTTGGATCCTGGGATGTAGCTCAGTTCAAATCTCTGCCTGGCTGCTCCACGCAAACACATTGCCTTCTGTGCACACACCGTTCACAAAAGCAGCCCCGTCAAATCAAAACTACCAAGCACCAGTGCTGGCTGGCAGCCTGAGACCAAGCCCTTGTTGTTTCTCCAATCCTCTCTCCTTCACCACTAAAAATGTCTGTTTTATTTCTGGAAGACTATGGAAGATCTGCACACCATAGAGGCAAAAGCAGTCTTGCGGCAGCGCTCTTCGGAGTGACTGTGTGACAGCAGCTCGGTCCGCTCTGCCCCTTTTGCTGCTGAAGAAACATGTTAAATAAGAAAGCCAAAAGCAATCAAGGTGAAAATGCAACGCTGCCCCCGTGGGGATTGTGCCACCTCTACTTTGCGGATAATGGAGAGAAATCAAATGAGAACAAATGAGTGGCGCCGTGTTGCAGAGCTCTCCTCTTAAGAGCGAATCTAGGCCTGCTAATGACAACAATACATCCTGGAACTGTCTCTATTGAAATGAGATAACCAGAAAGAAAGCAAGAGCAGAAGAAAAACAAGCTGAATGTGCGTGTCTCAACTGAGAAGCAATCAGAGAAGAAGAGACGAGGGGGGGTGAAAAACCCCCCCGCCTCAAATGGTCCATTTACAGATGCACCGTCACTCTGCCTTCCACGACTGACTCAGCCAGGCCGCTGTGTGTCTGGGATGCCCCCTCGTAGTAAAAGAATCCGTTCCCCCTGCACCATCAAACTGAGTTAAAACCCTTCAGCAATCCGACAGTTTTTCTGCAACTGGTAATATCCAAATGATACTGTAGCGTCAGCATGACCGGCTTTGTTTCTGACATCTGCTGCACCCGCAATAACCCGGCACACTGCTGGATGTGGGTAGATGGCACAGTTTATGACCCTGCTGCAGTGGCTTCTGGCGGCCTGAAAGCAAGCCGAATTTCAGGTTTAACACCGTCATCATGTGATTGCCGCGACTGGCTGGAGGTCGAGCAGCGACCTCGTCCAACCCGCCGGTCGCTCAGTCCTCTGCCTAGGAAAGGATTACATTCCTTGGTTGATTACGAGCTGACATCTATCACCAATCGCAAGCAGAGCAGGAGGTCTCACCTAATCTCATTCAGCCTGAGGTCTTATGATCCTTAAACTGAACAAATTACATGGTTTATGCATTTTTTTTTTCCACGGGACGGATTTTCAGGCATCAAATCAAATACAGAGGAAATGGAAAGAGAGAGAGAAAAATAGAGGGAGATAGAGAGAGATTTCTCTACCCTGTGCATTACAAAAGGGATCAAAGAGTTTTTTTTCATGGTTCTGCACCACAGTGACGTAGCGGGTTTTCAGTGACCTGGTTTGATAAGTCTACTCTGTGTGTATTATGGCTTACTATCTCTCTTTTTTTTTTCTTCTTCTTCTTCACTCTTCTGCCTCGACACTTCACCTCACATCTGTCACCTTGTTCCTCCAATCACTTTCCCTACTCCTGTCTCCCCTGCTCGCCTTATCCCTCCCATGAAGCGGACTCCGAGGTTGGACTGGAAGACGTTCTGTTGTGTGATGGTCGGTGGTGACAGCTGACTGACGCGAGTGTGGAATCGGGGAGGGCAGGTTGGAGATGGCTTGTTGACACAGCGTTTCCTAGGATGGAGGTTGGAGGGAAGGAAAATGGAAAAAAAGGACCTGTGGGGCCGTTTTATCACCACAGAGTCAGGGATGGGGGACTCTAAGTAGCTTTGAGTTTGCATCTAACTGCCACCCTTAGAGACAAGAGGATGACTTCAAGACCAGCATTGATGACATGGCAAGATAAGATGGACTGAATAGAATTGGTGAATTTAGATGCATTTTTAGATGTTTTATTTAAACTACAACCACAACCACATTTTCCATACCATAGCTTTTTTTTTGCTGCAATAGAAAATTACCCCTCAACCCTCCCTGCCTGCCATCACTCTGTTTTGAAAAGCATGTAGAAATGAAGCCAATATCCACCTTTGGGAGTCAATCCACATTCTGACAAGTCACACTATAGACAGTTTGTATTGCTGCATTTTGATAAGCTGAACATATCTAACAGTTCCTTTTCTGTGCTGAAAAATCTCCCTCTGTGCTATTAAGTGGTGCGCCCACTTAAGTCCTCAAGTACAACCTGTCCTGTGAAGATTTCGCTCTGTATTTTCACTCCTGCACATCAGATCTACTTAACAGCTCACACTTGATGCTGACACTGTTCAGCTACATCTGCTCCTACTGCTTTGAGGATCATACCAACAATGCAAATAGTTGAAGGCTGTAAGAGTAAAGCTGGACGAGTAAATTACAGGTGAACAGCTACTTGAGGACTGGATTAGGAAGTGCAGTACACTGTGCAGCAAAGTTATCCATGAAATTTACCACCAAATCAAACCTTGTCATATTATGTAAAATGCACTACAGAGTGTGAGAGCTATAAGCCACCAGTTTTGTTGTGTCATCTAGGTCGTGTTTGCTTAAATATTATACTTGTATCTCAAAACAGTATGGAATTAATGTGTTGACTACATTTTTAGGTAGCCAGTCAGTCTAATTCACTGAACACACTGGCTGCTGCTATGTGCAAATCTGTGACTTTGTGGCTACAAGACAGACAGAAATTCACACATTTCCTTTAAAAAAAAAAAAAAAAAAAAATGCACCACACACAGACAAACATGCCTGACACCTGACACATGCCACACCCTCATGTCATCTCCCTCCACTGCGGAAAGTGTGAGGCTAAAACACAAAGTTGTAGACAGAAAGTTGTGAAGACATGTATCAGTGCAGCTGAAGGTGTGACAGATCTGTGCGCATGTTCACTAATTGGCTGCAAGAACACAGACTCCATCCTTCCTGTCTACTAGCAGGCCAACCGGTGCCTTGTGTGTTCATGCTATGTTTATACTCTGTGTGGTTAATACATCTTCTGCACTGCGCCGCCTGTTAGGTCTCCTTTTTAAGAAAAGGCACCGCTAGCGTTCTATGTAGGCCAAGCCCCAACAGAATATGCCATTAAGATTAGCTACAAGTCAGGACTGCTACGCCGCTGCTTGCTTTTCCCCTCCCTACAGAGTAAGGTTAGAGGAGCAGAGCATGTGTAGATTTTTTTTATTATAATGTGAAGACCACCGACACATTAAAAAATGCACATCACAGCTGGAATTTAATAAAGCAAACACCTCTGTGGAGCAGAGAAGCAGTCAGTTCACTGGGGCAAATTTGAAGCAGCAGAGGAGTACTGTTTGTAATTATGCTTATTGACTTCAGCTTGAGTTGAACTGAGCTACACTATAATACAGAGAACTGTTGAAGGGTGGGGTGGGGTCTCCTCTGAACAGCCTGTTAGTAATCAGCACTGGCGGGTAATTACCATTTATTACCAAGTATTTTAACCTATGAGGAGATACATGCGATTGCAGCTCATCTGTGACCAGACCTTACTACTACATTACCACATGAAACACATCATCATCGTAGTTGAGCCTTCTAAAGAAACCAGGATGTGACAACATCTGGCTAACAAAAACAGGCTTTTGCCTTTCTGAAGGAAGGTAGCTTCACTTGGGTCTACAGGAGTCTCATAGCAGACATGTTGACACAGTCACAGCAAATAATGGAAAGATTATTGGTTGAATTCCATGTAGCTGCTTCAGTTTGAGGCTCACTGTCACACTGTCATGGCTTACTGGGACACTTAAATAGCCAAGTCATAAAGTGTGCCTACTGGATGTATCTCTGAAGCAGATGTTTGGAGAGGGCAGGACGGAAACAATACACTGGTCTGAATACGTTCAGAAACCACTGCTGAATAACTTTCTGCATTCATCTAAAAGCTTATGCTATACAGGATCACGGAGCTCTGGAGCTCCTCCCAGGTCACAAGTTTTACCTCAATTTTCTTTCATTGCACGCTGGCTATTTTGTTTGTTTCAGCAGGAAACTCATTGCATACTGTATAAATTAAACATGTGGCAGTGTTAAGTTTAAGTACCAATAATTCAACATCAAAGCCATCAGATTGATGTTTTTCCGTTAGAACTCCAGCTGTGTATTATATTTAAAGGGGACATACAAAGCACACACAAAGCAGGTCTAGTTGCTATTTAATTGCTGTAGAAGAATAAAAACACTCAGTCACAGAAACTGTGCCTTTAAATGAGCCATTTGGACTTCCGTAAGGTTGTGATGTCACAATTATATACTTAGTGTTTCTCCTACCAAAATGACCCCCTGCCCCTCCTGAAATATATTTTAAAAAAATATGATGTTATTTACCTCATTTTTGTACTCGTTCCATGTCAGCTCAGTATGAGAGCCTCTACTGCGTTTTGCTGTCATTTATAGTCACACCAGTTTCTCTCCTCTGCTCTCTGTGTTTCATTGAGGGCGGGGCTCACACACACACACACACACACACACACGCAGAGCGGAGCAGAGAATAGACAGCCGCAGAGCCACCACTGCACAGTTGTTGGATGTTAGGAAACAAATTTGACATTGCACAGCCTTCCAAAGGTTGGATAACATTATCCTCAGCAGTGGTCATTGCAATTTAGCAGTGATTCTCACACTGAGCCCTGGTTTTACCTCCCTACAGCAGGCTACAATCTGTTACGTGTGGTTTGCCTGAGCATGTGTCTCTCAGAAGCCAATCAGCCAATCAGAGGAGAAGGGCATTGAGCAGACACAAAGCAGACTGAAGGAAACAGAGGGGCCTCATCCATGGCTCATACAGCTGCTTGCAAATGTTTGTAGGTATAATGAAAATATTAAACTGGGAAAGGGGCATAATATGAATAATAATATAATATCTTTAAAGAGTAACTTAACACCAGGCACCTGTAACCACACCCAACAGTGATGTCGCACTGCGAGGTGAAAAGTTAAACCTTTGGAGGCAGTACTCAAATGCATTGCAGCCACATACACACAAACATGCAGGTAAAACACGAGGAATATCCGTGAGACCCTCCCTCCCTTCCTGCCTGCCTGCCTGCTGCGGTTGCTCCAGCATGTTGACTTCTCAGTGCTTGTCAGTCATTGTTCATTCTCACAAAGCGCTGCATGTAGAGAACATATTGAGATTTGTCGAGCTATTCATAACCCAGCAGTAACCAGACACTGGGCTGTATTTCTGCATTGGGAAAAAAAGAAAAATAATTCTTAAGAATCATGGTCTCCCAATCTCCTTCTCTCTCTCTGACACACAAGTAATTGCACGCACTAACACACACACACACACACTTCTTCTTGGTTCTGCTAAGTATGCATTTTTCATTCTAGTGAGCAAACTGCATTTGAAATCAAAGGCGGTGACGATGCGCGGCTGTCTGGCTACACGGAAAGTGAGGAGGTAATGAAAAAAGCTGAGGGGTGAGTCAGAGGATGCTTTAATAATCCTTGCTGCCCAAAATAACATCTCCAGGGCTAGATAGACCGACGACCCTCTTGGGAAACTAACAGTGGTCCGGGCTGGGCCGGACTCCACGAGTCAATTCACTCCACATACACTTTCCCCCCTCTCTTTCTCTTGTTCCCTCTCCTTTTCTCCTAACTCCTCTGAGTCTATTATTGTCAACAGATAAGACTGCAGCAGCACGGCACGACGCGGCAGACAGCCAAGCCCTCCCTGTACCAAATATACGACAAGACTGAGCGGAGCGGAGGGGTATGTGCACAGAGGGGGACAGACGAGCTGCAGGAAGTGTGATCCAGTCAGTGGGAAGAAGGAGCATAATGTCTGTTCACAGGTGAGCAATGTTTCTTTGGTTATTGTCCAATCACTGGTGACAAATGGTGATGGGGTCCAGGCTAACTAGCTCGTCATGTTGGGTTCAAGGTTGGGCCCCCATTGTCTCATACAACACTTTGCCCTCTCTCTCCACAGTGTTCTGCCCTGTGCTAACAAATGGAGGGAGAAAATCAACCCGTCATCTTGTATTACTAATGCCAGTCTAATATTTCTGCACAAAACATGCCGACTCACTTGACATTCTTATTTTCCACCTAATCCTGCTCATGCTCGCATTAGTCTTTTAGTGCAAAGACGTCATTTAAAATGGATTTACTGCCATGTAAAAAGGTAAAAAATATATTTTTTACTTTAGTAAAAAGGGTTCTTCCTCTGCACAGTGGCCTCAAATAAGATTCAGCATGTTAGGTCTATACTGCCAGCTTGGCTCCACTTTCATAATTCAAGTATGCTAGCATTTAGCATAAGTGTTGGATGAGTGTGTGTGATGACTATCTGTGGCACTGAATGAAAAGTCCTTATGTTGCATCTTCTGGTTCATCTTTAACTTATTTCATTTTAATCTCACTGTAAACTAAAGTGTTGAACCAATAGATCAGCTAACACTGAAGTCTTTCTAAAGTCTATAAAAAATACAGAAGAAGCAGTTTTACCCTCCTGTCAACTTCATACACATGTAGGTGGTAACCCTGCTATAGACCATATACTCTACTTAGTAACACATACTGATGTATTACTTACTCCAAAGAGTGCATTCTGAAAAATTATTGAGTATGAAAAGCATTACCAGTGGTTAATGCTGTTGCTGGAGTCAGGAAGTCAAATCATCCAGTTACTGAAGGGACCGGGCCTGATTGTGAACCCAAATGAGAGAGAGCCCACAGTAAGTAGTGCTGGTGAATCAGAGAAAAAGTACTGTGTAACTCTTCTACACTGCAAGACCATGGCTAGATTAAAAGTGTTAATTCCTGAGGGCAGAGGTGGCAGTAAGAGAGGTGTTTCCTAGAAAGGTGACAGAAGAGTGTATATATCAGAGCCCATTCATGCTCAAATGGTGTCTGGATTTGGCCAAACGTATCATACCCACAGCAGGCTGGAGAGTTGAAAGCTGGACAATATTAAAATTTCATCAGGTTGTGCTAAATCTGTATGTCTGTATGTGCTGGAAATCTAGGAGAAGTGGGGAAGACTGTGTACAAACACTAAAACATAATGCTGATAAAATTACAACTGTGACACGCTAAAGTAGTTTGTGTGTTTAACTCTATGGTGGAGAAAACACTGAATTTTAACTACTGCAATTACACAATTAATAAAAAACACAAGAAAAACATACATAACGTACATAAGGGAGCCCACTTGACTGCAGCATTTCCATTTAAATGTGCCTTTGTTCCACAGCGGTACACACACTGCATATCGCCTCCGGCAATCCAGCTCAGGTCACGTTTACCACCACAGCGGCTATTTTTAACACATCATTTATAAATGAATAATAATAATACATCAGATTGTTATAGTAGAAGTGCTGCGTGTTGTGGGGGGGTGGGGGTCACATCTTTAGAAAACTGTTTCACTACTCGGAAGTCAACCTTCTGTAAAAAAAAAAAAAAAAATTTTTAAATAGATGATTAAATATAGAAATGCAAGTATTTTGGGATCAACTGTGCTATACATTTCCCTGCTATTGTTCTTTTATCCCATCATGGTTTTGTGTTTTAATGTTGCTGGTCACAAACAGAGGCGTAAATAAGAAGCACAGAGATTGCCAGAGAAGGAGGAATAAGCACTCTCCAATTACATCCATAGGGAAGGGAAGCCACTGCAGCCAACTTACCCCAGTGCATCTCTGTGGCTGTGCCCGGGCATAATCACATCAAGATGTACAAGATGTACAGTATCGCTCACTGATTGCTCAGCTTTACAAACTCTGATGTGCACTGACTGCAGGGTAACTGACAGCAACACACAGCAGACTTCACATAACATAAGAGTATGAAAATGTCTTTCAGGCTTTATCTTTATCAAGCATGCAAATTGAACCACTGTTGAAGACCCACTGCATTTAGAGTAAAAAATAACCCGTGATGGTCTCATTTGGAAAAATTATTTCCTTCATTCAGTGGCACAAGCCAAAATTAAAAGACCGTAGCAAATTCAAAAAAAAAGTTAGTTTTAAACAGTAAGTGAGACACACAGCCACACAGGTTTTGTCCTATAATTTGCCAAATTAGGCGTAAAGCGTTTGAGAAAGTGCAGAAAAGCAGAATAATGGGCCACGACGTGTACAAAGGGTTCCACTGGAGCAACCGCACTAGATGAGCTCATTTTCTCCATGCTGTTCTGGGACTAGTTAGCAAAGCATGTTGAAATATTTCCCTGTCGTTTATTTCCTGAAAGTGATATTCATTTCTATGCATTTTTCAAATTAATAAACCCCCCCCCCCCCCCCCCTCCATCCTATCCAGTTTTGCCCCCCTCACCCACACAAGTCTCTCTGAAGTTGAACTCAAACAGATCAGCTACTAAAAGGCTTGCCTGGAGGCAGACAGGAAGCTGTGCATAATGGGAAGATGCTGCCTCCCGAGCTCTTTTCTGAAACACTTTCCTTGTCTGAGGGATGTCACTATACACACACATACACATACAAACACACATAGAGATCAAGATCAAAGAAACATCGTGCAGCTCTGCTAAGTACAAGGGTTGAAGGGTTTGAGAAAGCCAACAAGGAAATAGATACTTCTGAACAACGTCTGAACATTTTTTTTAAAATTACTTCAAGTTAAACTGCTGCTTCATCCCCAAAATTACTAGTTAGGAAAATCCAATCATACTAATAATGCAGGACAGGCACACATGCTAGGAATTCAGCACCTGCCAGGTAGAGAAAAAATGCTTTAAGTACTGACTGAGTCCTGTCAAAAATCCAGAATTCCTTACAATGCCGACTCAGATACAAATACACTAATAAAAGCTCAATTATTCACCACTGAACCCAACAGCGGCACTGCATGATGGAGTTTTACCACAATTTAAAAATGTGGGAAATGTGACAAACTTTCTCCTCCCCTCTTCCCTTTGTTTGATGAAAAAAAGCCACTCGCCGAGTCCCTGTGTGCTCAGCAGTAAGACCTTTTCTCCTGCGCTCGATGGCATTGACAAGCCGACGTCTCAATCGATGAACCCGCGGTCAGACCTTTGCAGAGCAAGCCCCAGACCAAAGGGCTGTGTGGGTTAATTGTAATTGCATAGGACAGCGTCTGTAACACATGCCCTGAGCCAAGGAGCTGAACTGGCCAGAGGGGGTGATGGTCTGAGACAACCATTAATCTACAACAGCAGTTAACTTCAACAAGGGATGGAAGTAGATGGTGAGCCTAAACATATTCTCACTTTTTTTGTTATTAGCTGAATCATGTCCACTCAAATGTTGGCACTTAGACTCTATGGTAGGAAGCATCTGACTGATCTGTAATATGTGATAATCTGGTGTCTAAATGATGTTACAGGTGATGGCAGTGACTGTGTCCCCATTTATATTTTGATCAACCACTGCACTATTCTTTAGTTCCATACTTGTACAAATGATAATAGAAGTGTTGTGGAGAAGATGAGGGAGGAGGAACGCAATACAATTCAGTAAGCAAGTAGAGGAGTGTGAATGGTCCTCTAACAGGATCAAGAGAGACATATGAATAAATGGAAGGAAGCCCGGCTGGTGAAAAGAGAAAAAAAATCTTCAAAGTCAGTTTCTTTCCTCTTCCTAGCCACCCCAGGAGATCAGATCAACTACTATCCTAAAACCTAATGAACTAGTAAACACTGGGAATTAAATGAATATTACATGGGGGTTTTCATTAATGCCAGCCAGCAGACTCCAAAAATAATGAAGGCGAGAAGCGGAAGCAGGAGGAGACAGTTACTGGAGCTTCGTCTTCTCTGTGTTTACTCAGCATCTGCCTGCCAGAGAAGGAGGCTTTTGATCACTCCTCGGCTGGGTTCTCCTCTCTCGCTGCATGGCAGGAGAAGCCCAGGGAGGCCGTCGAGCACCGCCAGGGCCGGCTCATTTGCAACACAAATGAACTGAGCTAATTGTACACGTGCGGGGAGCCGCGCACGGTGCGATGTTTGCAAAATATGGAAATAATTAATCTCATTGAGCTTCTGAAATACCATCAGTGTTGCAAAAGAGGATTTGAGCGCAGGCTAGGGATGAGACGGATGATGATAGCAATGGGCTGGATAGACGCAGATGTTTAGATTAAGCTTTTTCATTATTGCTTTATCACACTGCTTCTTCAAGTGTATTTTTGGTAATTGAATAAATTGGAGCATGAAATAGATTTGGATTTGGGGCACAGCAACAGGATTACGTAGAGAGTGGTCTCTTACCCATTCATGAAACAATACATGCAGATATTATGCTATCAGGTCAATTGTGCATTGAATATGTGGAGTGGAAACAGTAATAGGAGGAGTGAATTACTAAAATGGTTACCTAGAGCGTACAGTTTATAACCTCAAATAGACAAGTAGAGGATGTAAAATGTATTGGGAATACAGCACAGTCATTGCTTCATGTTAGTGACAGTGTAGTTTGAAATGTTTGTTTAAATGTGTCATGAAGGCTTCACTGCACTGAATAATAAGGATTTAGCTTAGAAATCCTACCTCCTCACCTTCCCAAAGGTCCGACCTTATGAGCCTCTTTAATCAATAAATCAAATGTAAAACAAGAGTGATGATCCTGTGAAGTACCTTTAGGAGGTGAGAGCCTTAGCTTTCAATTAGCAACTCCACTGACCATCAAGGCCAAAGGAGGATTTGTGGAATAATGCACGTACATACTCTCCCCACAAAGATCCTACACTTACGGCAAGCTGTGGCAGCCAAGGCAGTCAAATTTAACCCCGCTGCAAACTGTTAAATGGTTACTGACATTGACAAATAGCATCGCACATCAAGGCATATGGTTGAAAGCAAAGCACTATCCATGCGGCGTATGCAGTTTCTCTTCCCTCTCTTGGCTATTTAAAAACAAGATGACATCAGACATCTGTTTGGGAGCAGAAAAAAGAAGCTTTTTAAGAGGGAAAAAAAGACCTCCTAGGGACTGGGCTTCACATGGACATACAGTACAAATGCACACACGCTCTCACAAAAATAAAAAAAAAGACACAAGGACACACATACACACACACACACGGAGGGATGAGTCTCACATTTACGCCACTCAGCAGCCTTCTCTTTAGTCCATCAGTGAGTGGAGAGAGATGAAGAAGTTGAAGACCTGGGGCAGAGTTGAAAGTGGCCTCTAACAGCCCAACTGAAATGTGGTTTCACTGGGAGGGCTACTGTAACTCAACCATTAATGACATATCAAGGTTGAGGGTCCCGCGCACACACACAAATGCGCCGCGTGCATGTGCCTATTCATCCTTTGAGGGAATCAGTCTCGCTCCGTGAGTATGAAAGGAGCCCAGATGTCAGCGCTCTGCACGGGCCGGCGTTTCTGTTGAAAAAGTACTCCCATCTATTCTTTTGTTTCTTTAGTGACCCTATCCATAACTTCCTTGTTCTGTTTCACTGATGAGGACAGCCTGGCCGCTTGAACCTATACATAACGTGCATCCCACTGAGTGACATCACGTGTACCTCCAGCTGTGGGACTGTGCCGTGGCAACCCGTAACCAAACTCGGCAAAGGCAATTTCACCTCCCTCTCTGGGCAGCGGCATTAGCAGCCATGGCAGCAGGCCTAGGGCTGGCGACATTAGCCTGATGCTTATCTGGGTACACAGCCCACCGCTAGCTACCAGTTCTCTCACTCTCTCTCTCACTCACTCTCTCTCTCTCTCTCTCTCTCCCTCTGTTTCTTTCTGCCTCTCTTGCTCTCTGTCTGATGCTGAGATATGATTTGGTGAGAGCAGAGAGGAGCGGAGAGGAGTCGAGCATATCGATTCAGCCTCTCCCGCTGTCTCTCTCGTACTATTCATCCCCTTTTTCCTCTGTGCTGCTATCATTCCAACTCTCTCCACTTTATCTATCTCTCTTTATCTCTCTATCCACTTCTTTTCTCTCTCTCTCTCTCTCCAGCATGCAATCATAATAACCCCTCTCTTAGACGCCCAGGCAATAAACCAGGGCCTCCCTTCTTCCTGCGCACATCTCCCTTGGCGAGGACAAAACCAATAAAAGGCCGGCTTAATTACAGCTGCTGAGTGCCGCCAACACCCGGGTACAACACAATGGGGCTGAGGGTGGGCTGAGCGTGGGCGAGGTGTGACGGGATGTTTAGGGAGTGGTGGCAAAGGAACTACAGAGGATACAGTGGAGACACCTACAACCCTCATATGTCCGGAAAAAATGAGGTGCTGTACCCCAGAGGCTAGAGGAAAAGTCTGGCTAAGGAAAATGTGGGTAGGGACAAAGAACAAGTAATGTCTTCAACTGTTGAGAAGCCCTTCAGCAAGGCATTCAACTCCCAGTTAGTGCCTGTGGAGGAGCTCAGTCAGCTTGATTTTTGCATCTGCAAGATGTTAAAGTGTGACTTTGGGAATGCAGAGAAAAAAAATATACATATCCTCAAGTCAACTCACACTGGATAAAGAAGGGTAAAAACAGAGCGCAGGTAAATGTTATATACACTACAGTGCAGCCAATGATATATGAAGGTGGATGTGCCCCCAAATCAACACAAGTGTCCAGGACTGAAGAGCCCAGAGAGGTGAATCCATGTCCTTGTCTCTGGTTTGTTTCTAGGTCTGCAATCTGTCTCCTCCTCCACGCCCTCCCTTCTTCCTTTATATCCTTTCCCTCTATTTTCCTCCTCTCCTTCCCCCAGTTCTGTCACATCAACATGAATCTGGGGCTCCAGGGGTTCAGAGTCCCACAAGCTGCAGCCTGCTGTCTGCCTCGTCTACAGCTCTGTCACCATGGTGACTGATGCCTGGGTGTTCCTGCCTCCTCCTGGTACTTTCTGTCTTCCTCTCTGTTCTCTCTCCTTGTTTTGTCTCTTCTCTGAGCTCATCTCACCTCAATGCGTGTTATCAATACAGGCTGAAAAAAGCTGTGTCTTTTATGATGAATGCATGAAGTGTGTTTAATGAAGTTATTTGATGGTGTAGAGTCATGACACACACAAAACAGCTGAGATGAAATCTAGTGAATGTCATGCCCTTTTCTCTAACTTTTTAAAAAACATGTTCCAAAGAAGGATTCAGTGGAAAATGAGCAAAACTGATTCATGTCAGTTTGTCCTAAAGCAACACAGAAGTGGCCTCACTTTCAATAGCTGCACTTCTTCATATGGAAATAAATGAACAGAAGTCCAGATGCTGTTGAGTCCTAAGATATCTACTCATAAGTGCACCATCAGCTGTAGCTGTAGGTGAAGTTATTGCATTTCTTATATATAATCCAGATCCACTTAAATCACTGATGTATAGCCATGAAGAAGCTGTATGGCTATTCCAGCTACCTTTCTGTATCACAGCAGACTCAAACTGAAAAAGTTACATGTCTCTTATGTAAACCGGCTCTGCTAGCAAGCAATGTAAATATAACCAATGTACTTGCTACATACATTGTATAACTATCTCACTCTGGTGTTGGTAGAGATAGATTGGCTGCCACAGATGTAATACTGTCAAGTAAATTCAGCTCTTGACAATCATTAATTGCACTCATCCTAACTCAACAAGACTAGGTCATAACCTAGTATATGACTAGACTATGTATGAAACACTAAAGGGCTTCTAATTTGAAACCTATAAAGGAAGTTGTGGCATTCAGCCAATCGATGCATCACTCAGTCACATGGCATTAGACTGTCTGTTTTCACATTCATCTGCTGAAGGTGGAAGGTTTCTCTGTGCTCACCTTAAATCTGATTTAAATTTAGTGCAGCTCTTTAAAAATCACTGATGTATTGTTGTACACATACAAGCAAGAGTTTGTGACATTACAGACAGTTTCCATTCATGGTGCAGTATGCAGTGGATCTTTCAGTCAAATAGGAAATATCTCATGTCTAGTAGTAACTTTTGCAATGAAAAGTATTTTGCATATATTTATAGATTCTGGATTTTTCAGTGAGGGAAACGGCAACTGAACATTTTTGAATTAAAGCCATATCAGACCTACGAGAGTATTTTCATGTGTATTCAAACATGTCTGGATGGGATCTTAAAGGAGGTGTGCAATAACTGAGTTGGCATTACAGCAAGTGAGTGATGCTCAAGGGTTCACAAAATATAAGTTGGAAATTTGATAGTATGCAGTCAAATCTTTTTTTAAATTTGTGTGAAATAATGCTGACTTTTTAGTAAAATATCTACAGTAACTGCATACACTTTGTG
The DNA here is from genome assembly GCF_963691925.1 of Scomber scombrus. Taxonomy (NCBI): domain Eukaryota; kingdom Metazoa; phylum Chordata; class Actinopteri; order Scombriformes; family Scombridae; genus Scomber; species Scomber scombrus. Next base: position 6,595,964 of record NC_084976.1, read on the forward strand.
TTGTCATGATGAAAAACTTCCATTTAGTAGTCTTGGAATTTGCTAAAATGTCAAGGCTAATGAGAATTGCATGGAGAGAAAAGATTGGAACAAAACTATGTCTCTAGTCAGACATATTTGCAGAGAAGGATTTGAGATGAAAATGTAAATATAGCAGATTTAAAGTACTTTGCTCCACCTTACTGTCTTCTCCTCAGCCCTTATTTCATTTTGTTAGAAGGATCATCCCTTGTTCCATCCCTACCTCCTTCTTTTTAATCAGGCACAGCTAAAGTCAGGATTAACAGACAGGGAGGATACATCAACATTTCTATTGATCAAATATTACACCTTATCGCCATGGCAACCCCATCGTTGCAAGTGAAGAGATGGAGATGGGTGTGGGAGGGGGAGTAAGCCAGGGGTTTTCCACTTCAGATGAACATTCAGTTTAGAACTGACAACGGTACAAACAAGTTGCTTTTCCTCTTGTCTTTGACTGTATGCGCTGTGCCGCACATATAAGCTATAAAATGCAGAAGTGCACAGCTGCAGATATGCTGTCACTGCAGACTATATGAGACTGTAGGCTCAAGTAAACAGCTGTGAGTTTTACTCACTAAAATCACACCCAAGATTGCGCAGCACCATTTGGAGTCATTAAACAGCAGCAATATGGGTTTTATTTAATAAACTGGAATTGAAACACAGTACTGCTTTCAGTACATTGCATCTATGCAGGAAATCAAATGCATCTATTCACATCCCACTCATCAGAGGAAACACTATAAGATATGAACCACAAACTCAATAACATCCCTTCTATGGTTTCATACACCAGGCTGACAACAGACATACTTTGGTCTCGGGCATTTCAGGGAAGCCAGCACGAAGAGCTGCTGCAGCGAGGGGCTGATAGACATACAATGTGTGTATGTGTATTGGAGGAGGGGGACGGGTATGGTTGCAGTTTAAATGTAGTGACCACTCAATTCAAAACCATTCAGGTCTTCTAAGAACAGATCCCTACATCCCATTAGGACCTCTGCTGACGCACACATGCATAATACATGGAAGCTGGATCTAAAAGCATACAGCCCATTAGCAGGCCTGGCCTGGGCTAGAAAGAAACGGGGAGAGAGAGAAACAGACTCACACACAAACAGCCAAGATCGAACGGATGGACAAGCTGGCTATCCACTGATAACAGCACACACTGCTGGTTTGCAACGAGTTGTGTTGTGTTGTGTACCAGGGAGCTGCGTGGTTTACTTACAGTCCCAATAATGAGTAGATATAGAGGCACACACTGTGCTGCAATACTATTTAAAATGGATACACACTCCTACTGGTTAGTTGTACCACTTAGCTAAGTGCAAATATGATCATTTAGCATTAAAATGACAGGCCTAGTCCTGTCTACAACTACCATTCAGAGACTCTGTCTACTTGAGGAATTTGCTGAGAAGAAAAAAAGGGTAGTGAGGGAAAATAAGTTCAATTTAATCAGTCAGATGTGATGATTGCTGGATCACAGTTTCCAGGCACTGAGCCCCCTGTTCAGTCCTTCCAGTGGCTGAGTGTTCTGGCCATGTAATGTGAGGTGGCAGAGAGCCCAGCAATGCTGTAAATTATTTCTGACGGTAGGGTGGGGGACAAGAGGGAAAGACTTGCAGTCCCCGGAGACAGACAGTGCATGGTGTGGAGATACAGGCCTGCGTCTATGGCGAGAAAGGAAAGAGGAGGAACAAACGTGGTCTGTTTGTGAGTTTGAACCCCTTTCTTCAGTCTGCATAATGTGTCTAACAGCCATGCCTGGCCAGATGACCAGGGTCCTCTTCCTAGGGGAACGGAGTATTTAGCGGGCTAATCATAATATGCCTCAATGCATCTAAGTGAGATCCAACTTCTCCCCCTTGACACACGCCACAAAAGCACATATTTTCGAGCAAATGCAAGAACACTGAGCATGTGATGTTGCAGTAACACTGTACCTAAAAGGGTAGTGACATTTTGTATGACTTTTATTTCCCGATAAGTCCTGGTATAAAGATGTATTAATTGCAGTAGTATGTATATGACATGCATGTATGCTTTTGTAAAGAGCTGTCTACAGTTTAGTCACTCTGTTATCAAATAACTCAAACCTGTTCTTACATACCTGTACTAGGTCCAAACACATAATGGTGTCTGAGTGTGTGGGTAGGTGTGGGGGTTTTCACTTACTTCAAGCTCTGGACTCTTTTAAAAAAAAATGTAAATCTACCCTCCTCACCCCCTCATGTTCTCCTCTCAGGCCCAGCAGCAGCAGCGGCGACGGCAGCGGCAGAACAGCTCACATGCTGCAGCAGCGGTGCGCTGGGGCGTACGCACACGCGCACACATAGGCTACATACACAGGCACGAGCACAGCACAGTCACACCTCTGCATGGTCACAGTCTACCTAAAGGGTTCATTTTAACTGCCCCCCCTCCTACTCGCCACCTTACACTCCAACACGGCACATGCGCGCGCACTTCACGTGCACCGAGCAAACCGCGGCAGCATCAGTGATCAGCCCCATCATCCAGCCAGGAAATATCTGCAGCAGCAACACTACTATACTGTAGCTTGTTATTACGCAGGCTGGCTGCCGATCGATAAACGCAACAACCCCCCCCCCCTAATACTCGTTTGACATACCAACGGGGAAGCCCTTCCTCATAAATCAGGGCATTTCTTTACAAAGGAATCACTCACCCGATGTTGCTCAATGCCTGCTCGAACAGCTCCGTCTGCAAGATGTTCTGAGGCGCAGAGAAAGCCCCGTTGAAATGTGATAAAACCGAGCTACAGAACTGACGCAATGTCTCAAACTGCATTTTCCCCCTCCGTTTTCTTTTATCCTCAGTAAATGATCACCCTTTTCCCTTTCACCAACAATACATCCCAAAGCCTGCACTCTCTCAGGACGCCCCCCTCCACACATATACCTCCTCAGTATTTTGGTATTATGATCTCCCGGGGCGCATTAAAAGCGAAAAAGACGCCGATCAAGTTCCATATTTCTCCTGCTGCTCCTGGTAAAAATTGTCCTTAAATGAGACGCATTCCGGGCGGCATCCTTCGGTCATTATGCTTTAGTCTTGAAGCGAGAAAAAAAAGAAAGGTATAGCCGGTGCCGGTAACGAGCCTTTTCTTCTTCTCGTTGTAGCAAAGATGTGTTGTCGGTGTGCAGGAAAAGGCGAAGGAGCGCCCGGAGGAGAGATGAAGCAGAGAGGCATCCTACACGGCAGCCAGCAGCAGCAGCAGCATCCCTTACCGGCGCATCAGCTGCTGCCTCACATTCAACTCATATTTCCCGTCGCCTATGAAGAGCACACACTCTCACTAACACACGCACAAACGCACGCACGCACGCACGCATAGGCTACACACCACACCACACACACACACACTACGGGGCTGATATGTAATCGTGCGCACTCTTTGTCATATCTTGTCCATCCTCTCTCATGCACTGTTTTGGACATGCACAGCAGCACATAGAACACAAAACAATACAGAGGCGATGCTGTCGTCAGGGTTATTTTTTCTTATATTTCATATCTGGCTTGAGACCATCAGCTCCTCATCAGCAATAAGAGGAGCCAGCCACACGGTAATACCTCTGAAATGGAGAGTGTCCGTGTGAGGAAGGGGCACACATAAAAAGGGGGGTTTCCCAAGGGGTTATTTATTTATTTTCATTTTATTCAGTCAGTGGTTCTGCATATAACTGTTATGACCAATTAAAAACAATCCAGTGAGGCTCAATAGGTTCCTTCCATCTGATATGGTTAAATGTATTTTTATTCACAGGACAATCACAGGTCTGTCTGTATGTATATAAGATGATGAGAGACAGCTAGGACCAAAGAGGTATATTCAATTCAACTGATGCAATAAAGTTTTCTATTTCTGCATACCTTAAAATATAAAATTTGTGTATTAAATCATCATGACCTGCAATTGAATATCATATATAAGACTTACTTTCAAATTGTCCCTCTTAGGTTAACTGCATCCCCACCAAATACCCAAATGAGACCCTTGGTATAAAATGTTGAAACCTGCGTTAAGATACTAAAAGCTTTATATGACACTCAACATCAATTTGAACATCCAGGTTACTGGAAAACTCTACAACTCATGAGCAATGTCTGAAAATATTAAAATATGACCCAGAATTTTTACCACAAGGGTCTTACTTTTGTTTTTCACGTCAGTTTTAATAACAAATTACTGAGCAGATGAGCTGCTGAGATGGGATGTATGTCTGAGTGCACATGGCCACTAGACTAGCAATCATATACACTTTAAAAGCCCACATATTAACCATATAAACAACTTATCTTTAGTGAAAAAAGTGAATGTTATTACAAACTGCTGATAATTGATTTTGTTCATAGATCAACTATAAGTTATTGCTCGTACCCTAATGCACATTCAGTTTTGCAATGCAGGACAATTACAGTGGACATTTCAGGTTTTCACTTCCAATATGCGGTTTATGTAATCTAATTAATCGGGGGATTTGTTTAAAATTGTTCTCAATGTCAGAGTGCTTGATTTGGGTTTGTGACATCTTCAAATCAACAATCAACAATTTGATCTTAAATGACAGGAATGACTATTCAAAACTAAACTAGACTTTATTCAGTGTTGTATCTGATGAACCTTATGCATAAAATAGGGCCTGTTCGGGCATGCAGGGCTACGCTCATGCTGGACTAAGCGTTGATGAATTGAATTGTGCAAAACTACTTTATATTGGATTGGGTTGGGCAGGATGTTTAAGAGCCAGGCCAAGCTGAGTGTGTTCTTCCTCTTCTAACATTTTTGGCAGGCTGATTGTTTTTATTGCCTGGATGAATGTGTTGAAAAAAATGCAGAATCTGAAGAAATTCCACCAGTGAGTATGTTCCGCTCCCAATGTAATCATTGTTGTTTCATCAGCCTCATCCGACACTGCAGCTGTCCCTGCATATCTGTGTGTTCATTCAAATGACACCTCAGAGACCAAGATAAATTAGAAGCCTTCCCAAGTTATTTCTCCTTATAAATAGACTGTCAGCTTTTCCCCCTTCTTTCTTCAGCAGAACAGATCCAGGAGTTAATTTAAACATTCTTTAAGATTAATGAAAGTGGGATTTGCAGTGGGAGTTCTATTTATGGACTCTCTGCTATCCATCATCAGCGTTATCCCGCCGATTTTCAGACAGCACAGTTTCCTGTTGTGTCAAAGCAAATGTAGGCAATGCCAAACCCAGAATTGCTCACTGGTACCATCCCCACCTCTCAAGCCACGCAATCAATTAATATACAGTGTGAAGGGCTCAGACTGGAACAGAGAATGACGGAATTCTTGGAGCAGACTGATCTATAGTCTGATCTATAGTCAGTCTGATCATCCATTAAAACCCCCTTAAAGCAGCAAGTCATTTGAGGAGAATACAGATAATGTACTCCACTTGTACTGAGACACAAAATACTGTTATCCTGCATCACAGGTAGTGTGGCTGTGATTACAATTGGAAGTTATGTTGGTTATATCCTTGAAAACATCCATTTGGAGCACAATAGCACGTAATTAAACAAAAGTTAAAAATAATAATAATCCCCAACCTCTCTGTTGGTTCTCAGTGTATTATGGAGTAAATATAAAAGGCTACAGTGGCAGAGAGGACACAGGACTAATGAGTTGTGTCTTCAAACATAGTGTGGGCACAGGCTTGTGCATGCTAGTTTGTCTCTGCACTAGACAAGGGGCAGATGTGGCCCGCCAAGTATATCTGTCCAAGGTCAGTGGAGAGGAGGAATAGGGACATTGGTTGGAGTGAGTCAAATTCAGCTCCGTCCCTGCTGTGCCTCTCTCCGTTAAATGTGTATTTGCATGTATAGAATGACTCAGGGTTAACTCCGTACCGCCCTCCCTGTGGACTCGGGCTGGCTCTGCACCGTATGGCACAACACGTATCCCACATTTACCATCCTCCCATCAGGAAGTCTGAGCTCATGGGCAGGGAGGGCCATCAGAGAGCTAAGGACATATGTTAATCTGTGGAATATGCTTGCTGCGACTGACCGAGGGCTACGTTGACCAAAATTTGATATCACAGCCTTACTGTAACACAAGAGAGAAGCAGGGTATGGATTCCCTTCCAGCGTTTTACCGCTGCCCAGATGACCTTAGTCATTTCACAACACTGAAGACAACTGTCAACATTCTAGAGAAAGTCAAAAATCCCAATTCACCCTTATATGTTCATACAGTAGTACAGTATAGTATAAGTATAGCCTACGGTTGAACTGAAAAAATGTCAAGTTACCAGTCAAGTTATCTAAGAGGGAGCAAACAAGGACATGAGGGAAAGAAACCTTTTGTGAAATGGCTCTCTGCCTAGATTTCTGCTGTGGAGGTAGATTCTAGAGAGTGTGTAGATACTGACTGTAAGCTTTTCTCTCTCCCTTTAGGAGAAGAAAGAGGAAGGAGCCCCCATGTGGACATCAAAGTAACTGCCTTTCTTGACACCAGTATCAAGAAATGGGCAAACGGATATTCTCAAGCACAGCGTGTCGATGTTGTCAGTATCTGAGAGTGTTCTACTAAGGGGGAACATTTAGTGCATGAGTCAAACGGAACACCATGTTCTGCATTGTAATTAGGCCTTTTTTTGCTTTCCTACCCTAAAAACATCTTAATACTGCTTAATTTTAAAGGCTTGCCGTGCTTAAACTGGCAAACAAACATTCCTGACGCACAAACAAAAAAGTTAAAAAAAAATATTGTGATTTCTCTCAAAGGTAGAGACAGCGTGAATTCCAGCACACACCCTTCACCTGCCAGCGCCCCATCCTAGCTGAGCCTGGCTTGCATCCATCTGTGTTCATACGCGCTGGTGTGCTGCATGGGTGTGTATGTGTGTGTGAAGAAAGAGAGATTGAGTGGGTGGATGACTGTTGTAGAATTGCTGAGTTAGTGCCAGGTACAGTATCTGTGTCTCTGTCTCCTTTATAGGCCTCATGGGCTCCATGTACGAGCCGTTTTTATGTGGAGCGTTGCCTGGCCTGCTAGGAGACACTGCTTTTATGCTAGGCTGGAATCACTAGTCTGTACTACCTATACAACACTCATATAGATTAGGCTTTTATGCAGTAAGGGCCAGGCACCTTCATGAAGCAGCATCAAATGTGAGTACTCACGTAATCTATTTGAATGTACACAATAATAAAAAAAAAACAGTATTTCCGTTTTTTCCCCTTCCACACACACACGCCCTCCACTGTTCACACATAGAACTGACCTGTCTATGGGTGCGTCGCCGGGTCCCGAGTACCTCAGCCCCGAACCGTTGTCAAGGGACGCCTGTCTGGGCAGGAGCCCGCCGTGAGGTCTGCTTCTGTCTGACGATGGTGTCAAGTCCCCTGAGGCTCCCTGGTAGGGGTACAGGGACGGGTCCTGCAGTTTGGCCTTCTTCCCCTGCGGCCCGCCCTCAAACACGCCCCGCACCTGACCGGGCCCCGAGCCGTAGAACCACGCCCCCGATTTGGTGAGGATTTCTTGTTGTTTTCGGCACAAGTTGCATACCCACATAACCTGCCGGGAAGAAAAGGGGAGGGTTAGCGGTTTGGAGTGGCAGCGGGCAGTCAGAGGTTGTCTTATATTTCCTATGATGAGCTGTAATGGAGTGATTTGGAATGTAACTGTGAGGCATATCGCTGCTGATGGGTGAAAATCGTTTTATATCTAAAATGTTGACTTTTCAGTAAGGAGATATAACTGATTAGTTTTGAACAGGCTTTCAAACTGGAGTTTAGAGTTTTCATCCCACAGCGACAATATTCATAAACAGTACTGACAATTCATGTTGATGAGGTGAATGATGAAATATTGTACACATGCAGCAGCCTTTGATACCATTGAAAGCTAAAGTGATGTGGGTTCATTTGATTGTTAGAATTACACATTTTGAGTCTGTGAGTCCTCTGTAGATCCCTAGGTAAAGATATAAGTTTATATATTGCAAATAAGATTTTTTCCGTTATTGTTATGTTGTATTACATTGCTATTAAACTCCTGTGTCAGCAAACTCTACAGCACAGAGCCTACATGACCACTGATTGCAGAGATTACGCACATCGTAATGAAGGTACGGTAATGCAGAGGCTATATATAATGCAGCTGTGGTTAATGCACTTTGCTAAGATAAATAGAAAAAGAATAGCAACATGTTCCTTCTGTTGTGCTCTACAAGGACTGAAGAGATGGAGGTTTTTACTGCTCTGTGATGTCGTGCCTTTATCTGCTTCTATACTGCAGCCCCGGCAGCCAGCTCACCACATTAGCCTCATAAATCCAGGAACAGACAGCAGCCCTGATCACTACACACACACACACACACACACACACACACACACACACACACACACACACACACGCACACACACACACGCACACACACACACACACACACACACACACACACAACATGGTAAAGCTAAGCCTGACTCATGTTATCTTATGGAGGAATCTGTATCGATTAATATCCGGTCCAGTGTAACCAGAATTTCAGTCAACCCTGCTCCAGCTGACCACACCTGTCTCGTTAACAGCGAGCGACTTAAAAGTTATATCTAAGTGTGTCTGAGAGGATGAGGAGCTTGCCAAATGATTGACAGGCTAGACAGCCAGTAGGGCGGCCAACAGCTACTGCATCCACCCCCCAACCCCACCCAACACCCCACCACACTCCCCGCCTTTACAGTCCCAGTGCTGAGTCAGTGCATTACTGTTATTAGTGTGAGAGAGCCCTGAATGCTGCCTCACCCACTGGTCTATAACTCGCTGTTTTTGTTTTTTTGTTGTTGTTGTTTTTTTTCAGGTAGCCGTGAATCAAATAAAAATGTACTGATTTGTTATATCTAGATTAATTGAACTCATTTAAAACTGTGGCAGTCGGTAGAGTTACTGGCTGCAGTGGTTCAAAGGCTGGATTTGTAGTCATAGACGTAACCGCAACTGCTTATCTCAGTGGCTGGCAAGACCTGAAGCATAGGGTGATACAGCATTGTACAATTGATCACAGGGGTTGGCAACACTGAGACACAGATATAAAAAATAAGGCTTTTCAAAGGGCTGTCTGGGTGGAATAGAAGAAAAAGCAGTCAGCCAATTATACACCCTAGGATTCAGTCTCCAGCTTCTGGTGTAGCTGGCTGAGTCATTAAACATATCAGTGTCCACATAGAGAGGTGGGAAGTCGGTGAGAGATAGTGTCTTTGTCATTGAAATTGTGACTTACTGGTCAGTCAGGGCAGGATACTCTTACAGAGAAGAGGGTGGGATGAAACTCCAGGCTGGCATCCGTTTACACTCTCCTCAAACCAACAGTGTGATAGCAGCAACAAGTACAGCATGTTTGGTGGTTAGTAGTTGTGATTTAGACACCAATCAAGTCAAGATCAGGGTCTCTCTCTCAATTCAATTCAATGGGCTTTATTTAGAATGAACGTTATGAGAATAATGTTGCCAAAGCATTAAAATACAATTTGTCAAAATATTTGGACTGAACAAAATAACAATGATATGAACATTAACACAACATTGTGATTGATATGTATCAATTCCAGTATATATACATAGTATATCCTATGCATGAATTTCTCTCTCTGTCTTACTCTTTTTCTTTGTGTGAACGCAAAAAGTGTACAAGATAAAATTGGTTGGAGGAATCAGCAGTAACTGTATTTGCAAACATTTTCAGGTCAGTGCTTTCAGCCATCATTGATTTTTTAGAGGAAAAACATGGGGGGGGGGGATTGTTCTATTGAATCAATGAAGAAACACAACATAAAGTAACTGAGCTTCTTACTGGTTGGAACTTTTACTTTATAAAAAAGGAGAACTGGTACTGGTCTATCTTCTGTGTTAGTACCTTATAGCTCAATGCATGGTTAGTGTCATGACAGCAGAATCGGAGCAGACTAGTTCGTAAACATGTCAAAAGTGGAGTGGCAGCAGGAAGCCTTTGTTGTATGTGGTATCTAGCATATGTTGAACCTTGGTAATAGCTGGTACAGCCTTTGTGGAAATTCAATCTAGATCTAAAAAGTACACATTTTACCAAGAGTACCTTCGCTGTGACACTATGACCGTCATAAGAGCATGGAAACACAACACAAATCAAGTGCACACAGGCAGGAGATCCCTGACTTACTTCAAACTGCCACATCTGGGTGTGGCTACAATCTTACAGCAGCTATCTAGCAATGATGAATTAGTTCAGTTACATTTCAAATGCAGCGCAAAAAAAGCTTAACACTCGCACCGCAGGCATCATGTATGGGTCTATGTGATATTGACACATGAAGCATTTATGACCAGCTATCAATGTTACAGATGGGCTATAACTGTGCTGACACACAATAGGAGCAGGGAGGCTACAAATTGTGCTTTATGTGTCCCAAAGGAGGGTAGTCGGTGAGGCCATGACTGCCTCTTTAACTGGGGTCATGGTGAGAGCTCTTCAGTGAACCGTGAGTCATCAGCTAAGAACCAAGAGCCACCAAGGCCAGTTTTCCTGCTAATTAAACGTGCATCGCTTCCTGCACCTGGAAGTTACACACATGTACATACTCACACATGTACAGTATGGGTGTGAACACAGACTCTGATGTCTTAAAATGAAAATAAGTCGAATCATACAGAGGACAGAATTAGGAACAGGCACAAACTTCCCTCTGTCGAATTTATGCTTTTAGGTGACGCCCTCTATCGTTTATAGAGCATCCATATGGAAGCCCACACACTGCAGGTACCCCACCTCAGATATCCTATCAGCTGTATGAAACATGCATTTCAGAATTTGAGCTCTATTCATAAAAAAAGACTACGTTGCACCTGTGTCTAATTACTAAAATCTGCTCATCTCTCTCATCCAGTTCCTTCAGAGAAAACTGCAGCCTGTGACCTACATATTTACCCCTTCAAACTGCAATTAACATAGAGTCAGTTGCTATGCACCTCTCCAGTCTGCCAATAATAATTAACTATGTTCCCAGCCCTTGGACTGAACATGTTGAGCTCTTTTATCTCATCGTGAGTACCTAATAGCATATTAGTATTCCAAAAAAAAAGAAAAGAAAAGAAAAAAAGAACAGCCAAAAAAAATGTGCATGGACACACTGGACCTCGGGCATCAATGCTTGAATTTGATTTGCACTTTGGATTAGAGTCAGAATGAAAATGGATGTTTATATATATATTATGCAGGAAGAACAGAAGTAAGGAAAATGTTGCTGAAGTCAGGCTGAATCCTCAAATGTCCAAAACATTACATGAACTGTATAATGAGAACAGCGTTGGAGCTTGATGACAATGCATTCATGAGACTATCCAAAGGGATTTGGAAGGGTTACACAGGCCCGAGAGGTTTATGAGTTTATCGGCTGATAGAAGGGAGTGTGAAAAATAAGCTAGGCTGTTTAAGTAGAAGGAAAAAGTAAACCTGGGCTAAGGATTGCTGTTCCTGGATGCAAACAACATATATGGTTAAAATGGGAATTAGCATTATGCCACTATGATGTATTCTGTGCTCAGGGCTGGTCACACAATTGCCAAACGACCTTTTTGGCAATGTTTTTACATCACTGTCTTTGCATTATGAATGAATGAATCTGCAGTTATTAGTGTAAAAACCCATTTCAAGGAAAAATCTGATTATGCTTCATCCTCACACAAGGTTAAGTGGCAGCATCAGCGGAATGTTGTTTCATCCATAATACTTTTTTTTTGAGGGATTGTGCACAGCATGAAGCTGCCAGCAGTCCACAGGGATGTAGTGCAGGGACAGTGTGAGCTCAACCCACACTGACAGGAAACTGCAATATCCCTCATTGACTAATAGACCACATAGACTCAGAGACCCCACAAGAGATGCATGTATGCACAATGACACACACACACACACACACACACACACACACAGGTCAAGCAGCTGTAATGGCCAGAGGTATGTTCACTTTCAGTGCAGCCATTCTGTCCAACACAAACCAGATACACACACACACACACATACACACTTCCCTTCAGCTTAACTCTTCACGGCTGAGTGCAGGCAGGGGGTTGGGGGCTGCAGCCCTCGGGCAGGGCCATTTCTCCCTGTGTTTGCACATTTCATAGTCATTGAACCTGCAGCTAAAAATAGAAAGCTAAAAACCTCGCACTACCACACGTTGCAAACACCAGGAAGATATATACTCTATTAAATGTGCTATAGGCTGTTTACTGAGGCGCTGAATTAAGGGGAACAAACACCCAGTGCCATGGGATCAATAAATAATTTCCTTTCTAATACTTTCTCTTCAGACTGAGGGTGTTTTCATTGATACTGTCAAACATAATCTTACCCCAAAATGTGCATGTGTGCTTAGGAGAGCTAGTGAAATAAATACACCAGCCAAAGGTGCAACTGAAGGACAGACTATCTTTGATAGAAAACCTGTCTGTATTCCAAAATGATGCATGCCATATGGCCTGTCTCATAACGATGGTGCGCTTTAAATTTTGAAAACAATGTAATCATTTTTACGGTGAATATTCCTGTTTTATACATATATAGTCCACAGGGCTATACTGAAAATAATATGCACCGTTTAGCAATGTAATTTCCATGTTCCCTTTGACACTACCCCATTCAAATTTTTTCTCAGGAAAAGGCAAAATCACACACACGCCAGCTAGATATGCAGTAAGAGAGAGCACTGAGCTCTCTCTTGTGGCCATTAAACTGCACTACAACATTACTTAACAGAGGCTCCAGAGTGAATCAGCAGTATCCTTCAAGGCATATCACTGTGTGCACAAATAGAAAGCCGGCACCAATGTTAAATTAAATCAATGACATTCATTCATTCATAACAGTAGATGTAAAATACTTGCCAAAATGATTCTCCTGATTCCACAGGAGGCTGTTTAAAATTTAGAGAGGGGCCTGTGTAGTGATTGTCATCGCTGCCGCAGTCATTTTATTTCAGAGTGAGAGTGAGTCAGTGTTCTACAATGCGTGCCATGTAACCATGACCTCCCTAGTTCGATTCCATCTGGGAACCGTGTTTCATCGCTCTTTCCAGCTCCCTGTTTTCTGCCAGCTATTTTTTTTTTTTAAATAAGTCAAAAACAACAGAACAATAGGCTTTAAAAAGAACATATGCTGCAATATTGATGGGGCGGTACATGAACTGTCATAGGTATCATATTGCCTCAGTGAGGGGAACTGAACTACTCATTAAAGACTCATTGTTCGGGAAGTGGAGCGTTCCTCAGAACATCCCAGCCTGGACCGAGTCCAGATTAAGCACACAGGCATCAATAGGGATACTATCTAATACACTCCAAAGCAAAGGATTGCCACAGCTGGGGGCTACACCTGTGTGATGGGCTGCAGTGACCTTATACTGCATATGTAGAGCTATGCATATTGTATATTAAGACAGAACCCGATTATAAAGGGAATTTGAATATTCAATGATCTCTTACTAGTACTTTAAGGAGCAAGATTTTGAATAAAGTGTGTGTTCCTGCATATTTTTGTCCTTAGCGAAGTTCTCTCTACATGCATATTGCAATACACTCAAATCCTAAAGATAAAAGGGATGTGTTGATTTTTTTTTCTTCTCACTGCCCCATGGATACTGTTTATTAAATCAGGCTTTTGAGGCAGTTCTCCTGAATAAAAAGTTTACAGGGCATTTTGGTGTGATTCATTAGGCGACCAATGAGAATGAAAAAAAGGAGCGCCTACATTCACATGCTCCAACACTGGCTGCACGTGGTGAATTACATTTTAATGAGCTTCTAATTTTAGTGTGCGCGCCAGTAATAATAATAGACTTGATGAATATTTATGTTCCTTGTTTGAAGCTCAGAGACATGAGAGAGGGCGCAGGGGAAACACAGTAGAAATCCAAAACATGGTTTTACATAGAAATGGCTGACATTCCCTTCAGTCTCTCTCAGACCTAAATAAACCTGGTACGTATTTTCTTTTTCTTTTCTTTTTTTTTTTAGGGGGTTGGGGGGGGGCATGACTCGCGCTAACTGTCACAACATGTACAGTAGGTGTTGTAGTTTTTTTTGTAAGCCAAATGAAATCTCAAAAAGGAAAACAATGCATATGGTCTCAAAAAAGCGATCGCGAGTGAAATCTGTCAATGGACGGGATTTCTGGTGAATTGAATGACAGTCACAGTTCTGAGAAACAAAATGACCGGTGAAAAACGCGCTGCAGTCACAGCCTCATGCTCACTCAGCTTACCCATGGTTCCGCTGAGGGAAAGCGCTGTGCCTGTGCAGAAAGATCGCTGCGTTAAAGTCCTTCTAATGCAGTGAAGGTCTGCGGCTCTCGCTCCTGTAAATGAAGAAACTGCTCCGACCTTCAGCACCGCGGACAGCTCCAAGTCCAGACAACAGGCTGCCTGACGGGGACAGCAGCTGCTGAAAACACCGTGAAGGTTACACCGGGGACTCAACCTACCACATCCGATCCAATAAAACCAACGCAGTCTCCCTTCCTCTTTTTTTCTCTCTCTCAACAAAGCATTGACAATCCAAAGACGCCAATTCGTTGAAAATCAGTGACGCTTCCAATCTTGAATCGTTTCACTGGAGCCGACGCACCGTGCAAACCATCCCGCAGACTCAATGTCAGTAGGTCTACAGGGAGAAAACATGTGAGCCGAGCGTTAACGCGTCAAATCACGTTATGTTTCCCACCACCGCTGTAGGCCTATTAGTTCATCTGTAACAGAGATTCAGAGCTCTGCCGGAGTTGATGAGAGCTCATTACATATGCGGCGCGTCCCAGCTCTGCTCCCACAGTCCAATAGACAGACAGGGAAACGCGGTTACGCGGAAAACAGGCTGGCAACGTTTTTTTCCTGCGTTAGCGTCAAAGAGCACACTTTGTCATTTCCCGCTCAGTCTGCGCTGTGACCAAATCTCCAAGTTTCAGTAAAACACAGAGCACCGCTGTTGTCATCACCATCATCATGCATTTCTGTTCATTCTGTGAGACATCTGCAGGGCGATGAAGTCATGGGTTCACACAAAACGTGAACATTCCAGGAACTACGGTGCGTTCACGTGCTGTTAGAATTTATTTTATACATGTTAAACATGAGTTTGAAGCAAATAAGACGCCGTGACGTTGGCTGCTTTTAGTTTTTAAATCCCAGTCACACATGCACTTAGCTATAGACCACATTAAATTAGTGATTTAACAAAATTGAGGGTGGTGATATTGTTAAACTCCCAAGTAGGTTAGTATTCAGATAGATACTTGTGTAAAATTAGCAATACTGCAATATAAAGTCTGCTTTGAAAAGGTCACTTATGTAAAAGTAACAGTATTATTAAATTTACTTATTTATCCATTTTAAAGGTAAACGTATTAATAATGCAGAAAATGTCTCCTGTGTTATACTATTAGCTCATTATTACTGATGCATTAATGTGTAAGTAAAGTTTACTGTTGTAGTTGGTTGAGGTGGATTTGATGTATTGTTGAGCAGTTTAATGTTTCAGTGCATCATATTTGTTACGACCCCTCCCTAATCTCATTTCAATATCTTAATTTGAGCATTAACTCTGGCTGTCAAGTAAATGTAATGTTGTAAAAAGCACAATAAATCCCTCTAAACTGTAGTGGACTATAAAGTAGCACAAAATGGAAATACACAAGTATAGTACAAATACTGTATGGCCCAAATTCACACTTAAGTACAGTAGAGTAACTGTATCGAGTTACATTCCACCACATCCTCTTATAGCTGGACAGCATTTTCCAAGTAAGCTGTTAAAGTCCTTGTACAGCCCATTTGTAAAAGGTAGACTTGTGCATCTTTGTACAAACATAAAAACCTCATAAATAGCTGAGGAAAATGTAGGCTTAGCTGTATGTTCTAAAGCTCTATAGCATGGATGCAAATGATGAGCCACACAACTTGCAACACTTCGAGGAGCTGAAAATGAATTTGCTCTGTGATTTTCCATCACATTTCAACACATTATTACACATGGTATGATATTCTTGGGATTTCTAATCTGGTGTTAACACTTTACCTATGTCACTGATGATGATACTGTCACTTTACATTCAGTTCACAGCTCTGTAGACACATTAAAACACACTGTAAGAAACATTTTTATTCTCAAAACCATTAATAACTGAAAATTTGGAATACACTGTATTGTACTGATGATGCTGATGATTTCTGTGGTGCTGTTTGAGGATTCACAAATCTATTTAATTTACCACAACAACAACGTGCAAATTCACTAAAATGCTGTATCGAATTGAAAGAAACCCTTGAAAATACTTCCCCTTTTTTATTTTGCAGCAGAAATGTTGAAGGGCCAAGAATCACATGTAACGTCTTCAAGAGTTGCTTTAATCACAAATGACTTCCTCCCCAGAGACTGTTGATTCCTCGGGCCCTTTTGAAGCCACATCAGAGGAAATGGTGGGGAGCTCCACCGCTACAAGCAGGGATTCTGAAGACTTCCCGACACTGACACACAGGTTATCTATATCAAAGGCATTTTATATTTTTACCCCCAAAAAAGTCACTCACTGTGCTTTGTTCCTCAAGTATACTGTAGAGGTTAAGCTACCTGGAACAATCAATAAGCTGTGATTCTTATCAATACAGATGATTTATCACTGTTTTTATATCTAGTGTCAACTTGTTCTGATAAGGCAGAGTGAGTAATTGTGACTATATATGAAATGAGTCATTGATTCAACTAAACCAGGTTAATGACGGCAGCTTACATTCCTTTACCAGCTGTTTAACTCTCAGTCCCTATATATCGTATTCCAGTGTACCGTAGCTTCGCTAGCTGCTACTGCTGCCCCAGACATAGAAACTTTTAAATATTCAATGGCGTTTCACAGAACAAGATCTCTCTCGCCACTGCTGTCACCATCTGTGAGAGGGGGAAAGAGTAGACGGATGGAAAAAGGGCAGATTTCACCATCGCCACCTCTTTCACTGACACACAAGCTTTCAGACAAGCTGGTTGGGCGCACTAAAATGTGGTCTGTTGTTCCTGGCAGAGTAATCAAACGCTTCTGTCTATCTGTACCTAGAAGAATGATCACATAAACAATCAAGAATCAATATCGCAACAGTCCTGGTGGGCTTACAAGTATATTGCAGGAGGGTTTGAATAATGTCTGCAGCCTCCTCTATTGTCTAATAATGTGCATTTAGCATATAAATAACATTCCTAGCACCAAATATCCTACAGGCTTTTGCAATTCTACCATCAACATTAGTTGTACTCAGATAAACCTGTCAATTATGCATTCATCAAGATTTCAATGAAACAATAATTAATTGCAAAACGGCTGATTGTAAATTAAATGAGTCCAGCCAATAAAGTAGCCTCTTCTGCCATCAGGTCAACTGCGTCCTACTAACAGCATATTTCACCTGGTTAACTTGCACTCCAGCCCGGTGACGTCTACCTCACACAACTGAAAGAGAATCTTTTCATCTGGTGTCAGCTTAAAACCTAACCCCTGCCGTCACTGGCCCCTGCTGACCCTGTTGGCTCCTGACGGCCCCTATCAGCCCTGAGACACAGGAGTCTATTAGCGGATGAAGAGCTAACAGACTGTGTATGACAGGATGACTGGTGAACTAACCCACCACTTTTTTACATCCTTACATATCCTCGTCACCTCTTTTGCTCATTTCCATGCCGGCTCTCTGTTCCTCTGCCTGACCCTGTCATCTGAACTTCTGTATCCTGCCATAAACGCTTACTCTGCTCCCCTGTTGACAAGACAAGTCTATGTATAAGCAATTTCTTGGATTTTCAACTCATTCCAAAGTTACATCTGCAAAAATATTTGAAATGTGGCAGTAAACTCCCTCTAGACTGGGATCAAAGGTTTGATCCTGCATCCTCCTCTAATATTTTCAGTTTTTCTGAGTATACACAACTACTGTTTTAATAGATTCATTTGGGCAACATTAACATCAGTGTCCACAGTTTGACCTTGAGTGCCAGGAGGCCAGGCCACCACCAGGTAAATAGCGGGCATTGCCTCAGTGGCACATCAGTGTGGGCCAATGCCCCAACTATCCATCGCCAGCCTGCTGCCACTGTTATTACTCAACACCATCTGTACAACACAGTAACCGATCTCCTAGCTATTATCTAGCAGGGAACAATAGCACCCTGTATAACTGGGGTCTTGGCATTGGGGGGGAGCAGCAGGACAGAGGACTCTCCCCGTGTTTATGCTGTTGTGTTGTTTCATTTGAACCTGCTGGTATGTACTTTCCTCCTGTGGGGCCTCAAGACTTTTTAGTTACTGTTTGAGACTCAATGGCTAAACATAAGCAGGCTAGAGCTTAGATAGTTACAGGGAATCAATGTAATAATACACATGCAACTACAATGATATATATATATACATATAAATTATTTCAACCAACAGGACTCACCTCATCTGCTTGCTGAGGTTATTATTATTACAAAGTGATATTGATCTACAATGAGAAAATATCTCAAATGAGCTCTATGGGTAGCAATCAATCAATCATTTGTGCTGTCTTTGATCTGAAGGGTTGGCTTTGTGGTCCTCCAACTGTTTCTCTTGTGAGCCTTTCTCTTTAGTTGTTCGTATCTTCTTTATGTTATCAAGCCACATGATGCGTTGTCTTCCTACTCCTTGTTTCCCTTCAATCATCCCTTTCAAAACCTTTGTCATCAGCCTCCCACTGGACCCTGTCAGAATGTGCCCTGCAAACTCAAAGCTTTCTCTCTGCAGTCTTCTTCATAAAGTATCTGTCTTCTCCTACTAGATCCAGAAGCTTATCATTTGACAAGAATCTTCTCCAGCTGAAAGTAGCACCATATCTCAAATGCATTTATCCTTCTTTTTGGTACAGATTACAGAAAGGACACAGGTTTCAATTAACTCTTTCTGTACTGTGATATTGCTGTTGCTTCTTTATTCTCCAAGAAAGCTATATTTGCTTGTCCATTTCTGCACTTAAATTACTCCTGAAATCTTCCACCTTCATAGATCACGCTTGCCAAGTATCAGTATTTGTACACTTACTTTAATTCTGAATCCTCCAGTTTAATTTTGATTTTCTCAATTACACCTTTTTTATCTCTTTTATCCTTAGTATGTTGCAGTGTTATATTCAGTGAGTCTCTGTAAGTCTGAAAGTGATCCTGTCTGTGTTTTGACCTTCAACACACTTTGTTTTAAGAAGTAGCATATCAATACAACCAATTTCTTTGTGGTGGTGAAAATAGTGATTCTTGATTGAAATAATGCCTCTTCACTGTCTATTTCAGCATCATGTGGTGGACTCACAGACAAGACTGATCAGTATTTCTCTGTCATTTTTGGCTGCTGTATGTGTGTATATACATGTCAGAGCATTTCATGAGCAATGCTTGAACTCAGACACAGTCCCAACAAACGCAGAAAAGTATTTGCTAACCACTTTGTCCTCCTGTTGCAATTCCATGAGAGCAGGAATGCATCAGAGAGAAAGAAAAAGAGGGAGACAGAGATAAAGAGGGAGGGTGGGGGGAAAAATAGGGAGAAAGAGATTGTGAGTGACATTAGTAGGTCCTGGTAGAACTGTCACATACTCCAACAGCAAAGGATTGGACGGCATCGCATAAAAACACTCAAGCTCATGATTCAAAATTTAAGCGTTGTAATACTAAAAGCTCTAGCTTAGTCTGTTTGGAGGATTTTACAGAGGTTAGTTAGGCAGTGGAGTCCCACATAAAAAAGAAGCCATCAGGCTCCAGTGAGAGGAAAGAAAAGGAGGAACAGTTCCCTCCAGTGGTGAGACAGAACAACTGTAAGTTACAGCAAACATGGATAGTAAATCTGCAGCTGTGAATCAACACATCAGATGTTAAGAGTGAACAGAATTAGAACGAAAGCATGCAGACAGTCTCTGACTGGAAGAGACGTTGATAATCTGAAAAACATTAGTTGCCATTAGAGACAGTGTTGGCTTCAGTCCCAGATTATGATTTCACTGCAATGTTTCATAACCTTGGATTTCAAATAGTAGTGTAGGGAGAAATGTGCCTGAGGGTGGGACATCTGTATGTGTGTATGTGCGTCCCTATAAACGCAGAGTTCCTAGCATGCAAGGCAGTTTTACCTTATTTGACCGCAGAGACACTCGTCCTCCGCACCGAGCACAGAATTTCGTTTGGCAATATGAACAGAGGTGGCCACAGCCATCGGCAAACTTGGTTTTGTGGCATATCCCGCAGGTTGGGGCTTCGCTCTTCTGGTCCTGAACCGGCTTTGACTCGTCCCCCATCTTCTTAACCTGGTCCTTGTACGATTCAAACTGCTGGTGCAACTTCCTGTAAGCCAATAGGAGGACAGAGGTTAGGAAAATGGAGGGCAGGTTGAGTGACCAATAAAACAGAAGATTTGTGTTTGATTTATCAGAATAACATGAACCAAAGGATATACTATGTTACCTTTAACTTGTTTGTTTTAGTATAATCACCACACAGACTCATATGTTCATTTGTTGTTGTTTTTGTGTAATTATGTGTATACCCAGTCTTGAAATAGATACATAGGAGGTCTAGCTGGCAAACACACACACATGTATGGTTGAGTTGGATGACAAATGCGCACCAGAATTGTCCTTCCCATTGCCAACAGCCTCACTGATTTATGTGTTCAGTCTTGTGAAAAATCACACTTGCACGTTAAGCTCCTACTCTCGACTGACTAACTGATATAACCTCAGACGTTTGTAGTGTGTGAGATTTTGAAAGGAAAAGCAGACGCCATGAACTCAGAAGCTTCAAAGCTGAGCTCCTCCTTTGATACCGCACCTCTCCCCAAAAACAGGGGTGGAGGGGGGAGTGGGGGGTATCAAATTTGCTTTGCAAGGTTAAGAACATCACTCAATTCCACTTTCTCAGGTTCCCCTGCATTTAATGAATCATCTGCACCTGTGTTTCTATATCAGGACAGTCGTAAGACGAGACAGAGAACACCCTCGAGCCTTACTGTTAGACAAAGCAATATATGATATTAACAGTACACGGAGTTATTATTATTTCTCTGGGAATCACTGGTGGTCACACACAGAAAACCCCACTATCCCTTAAGCATTTGTTGGTGCAGCATCCATTGTGTTACTGTTTCTGTCCTATAGATGGCCTCCTACTGATACATAACACCTGATCTCATACAGTAGATCCTTAACTCCTCACAAGTCCTGAGAGGCTACTGAAAAATCCTCCTGCATGGACTCTTCACATGCATTTTGTATGACACATGTCAATTGAGCGTCTCCTTGGAAACTAAACACTGGGCTGACTTCATAATATGGCGATTAGAATTGGTTTCGCCCCACATATCCCCTGCAACATTCATTAGCACTTGTGAATTATTGAGCAGCGCTATCCTTTTACCACATACAGCTCCGTGTTTGAGATAAACGCGCTTCCTTTACCCACAACCAGATCTTTAGAGCCCAAATGTAACGTCCACACACCACCTGAAAACTAGGTGTGGGTGTGTGTGTGTGTGTGTGCAGTAGTTGTGTGTCTCCGTGCCATCTAAACATTAGACCGAGTGCCGGTGGCGTGCCCCTTGTCGTACCCACTGAGGGATTAAAAGGCTAATTGTGTCACAGCCTTTGTGTGTTTACCAAGCAGAGATTAGTATGTAGCCTTGTTTAACAGATCCCACCAAATCTCATTTGCTGACAGAGGGTCTGATAACAGAGTGATGAAGACTGTGATACAAGATGTAAAGCCACTGTCACTGAGGATCAAGGAGGGAAAAAAGACTACAAACAATCATGTTTTATTCCCACTTAATCTCCTCTTACGCTCAAATGTTTACAGAGATGTGCTTTCGATTCTTGGCCACTATACAGGCTAACGGCCCCTGCTGTATTGACAGACAAAGTGACAGAGAAGAGCTGTTGAAGATAACCAATGATTACCTCTCCCATCCTCTGTATCTAGTCACTTCTTCCCTGAGCTCTCCTAACACTCAATCAACTCTGGGATGGGAAAGATGTAGAGTTTATTTTTTTTAAAACACTGAAAAATAGCATAGCATAGGTGAAAGTTTTACAAGTTTAACTGCAGTATGTGTCATATATTATGTTTTAAACGGCATGCCAAGACAGATATGAGAGAGCAAAAGTAACAGTCTAATTAGAGAGCAAAATTACATAAAGCGTGTGAGTTACAGAGAAAAATGCGTGAAGAGGAAGACAAAGAAATGGATTAAGAGTTAAGTGGTGGCAAGCAGCTGGTGCGCAGAGCCCATTCCAGAGGGTTTGCTTATTCGGTCAAACACGGTCAAATGTAGGTGACACTGCCGACAAGTAATCATACGCTGCTCATTGTCCCGCCCCATGCTAGCGTATCGGAGCTCTCTTACCTCCGGGCCGCACCAGAGAAGCTACACACCGCCAGTAACACGAGCCTCTCTCTTGGACATATGACAGACTCAACATATCAACAGCAAGGCTCAACTACAAGCTTCTGGATTCTACTTCTGCCGCAAACTGTCTGAGCTGAATTTTACTCACTTATCACTCTCTCAATATATCATGTTGGCATTGAAAGTAGCAAAAATTAGGAGTTGTAACACCATGAACAAATTAGAGTTATTAAAAGGATGTTTTGCGTTTTTAGTAAGTAAGTCATATTGCAATTTACCTTACAAAATAATAAATGTACTAGAAATCATTATCAACTTTAACTGTAACTTAATGCTAACAATGCTATGTAGGTTTTAACTTAAAGCTAAGTTACATTAATGGTTTTGTTTGCCACTTGGCTGTGGATATATTAAGGAGAATGGGTGTGCGCCAAAACAATGGTATGTTATCACTTTACAAAGCTGTTAATGGCTAATGTGTTAGCAAACACTTGTCCAGCAGACACAGAACAACATTAATATTCATTTAGAATCACGTTTCTGTCCACCTGACCAATGTTAAGTCAAATATGAATTCCCAATTCCACTCTGGTTTCCACAAACCTCACAGAAAAATATCTACATTAGCATGCTAGCTGCTCTGTTACCTGTCAGGCTGCTATTTGGTGCTAAATAAGTAGCATACAGTGGGTTATCCAAGGTTTATTGTTTTGTTTGTTTTTTGTTGCTAAAAAACAGCTTCCAGCTGCTTCTGGAAATGAAATTGAGGAGTTAGTTAACACTACGCCATGTAAAAGTGACTGCGGGCTGTAAAACCAACTCAATATAGCTAAAACAGGCTAAATGCTTAGTGCAGAGTTGGGTGATAATTTTCAGTAGAATTTGTCAGTGGGAGCAAACCTCTTTACCACACATATTCAAATACAAATATTGATTAGTTTGGACTAACATATACTATACATATACATTTCATATGTTAAAACTTACTTCAAGCTGCCAAATTCCTTTCACTCCAGCATGTGTCCTCTAAGTGGCTACTGTGGCATTTAACAACCCTTTATCTTCCCTTTTCTTTAATTGTCATTGCAGGAAAAGCACAGGTGGAACTAATGAAATTAATGATGGCTCAGTTCCATTTAGTAACATACTGGAGGGCTATCATGCACAACACCAGGGCCCTAGAACAAGCTAAACTAATTGGGACGCAGACATTAGGACTTTTTCAAGATTGGCATTATGACATTTCATAGCTGAAAAGGCTCAGGTGTAATTAATAACATTGATGATGGGCTGTATTCCACTTAGGTGGGCCTTGATTTCGGTTATGTTAGCTTATGTATGGCTTACTGTGAAACTTTATGGATCAGGGCCATCATCAGTTTTATTAGTAATACCTGTGTTTGCTGCTATGATAAATTAGTTGTTCTGAGATTACCTGGGTTATTATTTTTTTAGGGCCTGAACTGTGTCTTTTTTCTTCTTTAACTCCTATTAGGCTACATTTAAAAACAACACTAACTCTTCAGACAAGTCCAAAATGTTATATATGTGTGCAACCTGACCAAAGTAACACAGTGCTGCTGCTCCTCTTACCAACCTGTGAATACAGCTGGGCAATATATCAATATTATAATATATATATATATATATATATATATATATATATATATATATATATATATATATATATATATATATATATATATATATATATACATATATATATATATATATATATATATATATAGTGATATGAGAATAGATATAATCTTAGATTTTGACTATTATAATATAAGGCATAAGTGTGTTTTTTTTCCTGTTTTAAAGGCTGTATTACAGTAACGTGATGTACTTTTCTGCACTTACAGACCGTTCTAGCAGTTTTGTTATTTGCTTTTACCCACTTACACATTATATCTAAATTACTGATGATTATTTCTCAAAAATCTCATTGTGTAAATATTTTGTAAAAGCAGCAGCACTAGTCATCCTGACAATATTATCACAATATCAATATTCAGGTCAAAATTATCATTATATTTTGATTGTGTAACTATCACCCAGTTCTACCTGTGAATGAATGCACTCACCTGTAAATCAGTCCCTGATGAGACAGAATTAAAAAATTGGATGTCAAGTGGGAATAAATATGTTGATAAATCTTGTGGAACCTCACTGAATCACATGACTGCAACGTGTGCCGCACAATGTTTCTTTGATCTTGATCACTGTGTGTGTGTGTGTGTGTGTGTGTGTGTGTGTGTGTGTGTGGGTGTTGGTGTGGGTGTGGGTGTGCTTACTTCCCAACTGAACTACATTACTAAGGTCTAGCTTATTTATTTAGTCCCATGATTTCATTGGTGTTGGCACAGGTAGCAGCTGTACGATTGCGGGAGGACACAGGTTGTTGTGGCTCTATATTACTTCTCGTTCTTATTAAAATGAATCTGCACTAAACCCTTACAGGTACACTGACTTGTCATATAATTAACTGAATTGAAAGAGGCATTCATTATATCTATGATATGACCTTATTTAACATTAGCCAAGAAGCTATTGTTGCCAC
Organism: Scomber scombrus; assembly: GCF_963691925.1. Lineage (NCBI taxonomy): Eukaryota > Metazoa > Chordata > Actinopteri > Scombriformes > Scombridae > Scomber > Scomber scombrus. The sequence continues at coordinate 6,621,018 of NC_084976.1, forward strand.
TTTTTTAATCACAGACTGAACAATTATAAGAGTATGTAAGAGTAAGTGTTGCTCAACATGTATAACAACATGTAATAAACTGTGTAAATGCATAAAACATATAGCTCTGATCAGGACAGTGATATATTTATAGATGTAGATTTTATCATGTCACACCACTCCTACACCACCACCCTCTTACATGCTAAAACAAACATGCTGGAAAATGATATAACATACTATAATGTCCACTAAGGTCAAACATACTGTGCGTCCAGCTGCTGGGGTCACCACTGAGTGTTTGTGCCTGCTTGGTAGAGATCAAAAGGGGTCTGATCTATTACTTACGCGTCTGGCTCTGGCTCCTTGTCATTTTGGGACTTTTGCTGGGGCTGAAGAACGTTATTTACCAGCTCAGTGATCCCACTAAAGGGAAACCACCTGTTCAAATAAGCAAAGTGTGACTGGAACATCGCAATGAGTCATCATGGGGGGGGAAAAAAGTAAACAATCTGTCCTGGAAAGGGATTTTAAGAAGCAGGTCAGATTTCTAAGTAATGAACAATAGCAGGGACATTCACTACAACCAGAGCAGAGAGAGGAGAAGGCCAGGACACGGGCAGAGCGGCAATTAGTGGAACATTGACAACCAGACACAGTGTCAGAAATACAGATAGAAAGATAGAAGAAGAGGAAAGATAGAGAGAAAACAGACTTATAGTAGAGGGAAGGAAAGAAGAAGCAGTAAAGCTCTACAGCCAATGGAAATGAGAGCTGCATCAAACGCTCAGCTGAGGGTAAAAAGGAGAGTCATTTATTCCAGCTTAGTGGTGCAGTAGGGGTCAGGTTGTCAGACTGGTTTTGCCCTATGGGGAGTTTTGGTCAAAATGCAGCTACAGCACAGGTGCATTTAGGCCACACTTGTGGCTGAATTACGAGGCTGAACAAGCCAATCAGAGTGCAGATGACACACTGGATGAAGAATGAGCAGCCAGTTAGTGATAGACCAGGGACACAGGGGGGAAGGGTTTTGGGGCCTAGCTATAACAAAGCTGGTAGAAAGGAAAAGCCATTGTCATTGATGTCATGGAAGTCAGCTTTTTAAGCATCCAGCACATCTGGAATGACGCTACTCGTTCGGAGTTCAAAGACGTAAAATGTCACCGTGCGATCATCGTGCCACCACAGCGGCTTTCCATGACATTAGTGACATTTCTTTCATTTCTCTCCCAGACAAAGAGGAGAAAGCCACATGAAGCACACAGCACCGACTGACAGGAAGAAGTGTCAAAGCCTAGAGCACTCTGGGTAATGCAGTTTACTTACTGTGCCGACTGAGGCTTTGGTTCTTCTTTGATCCTAAAACATAAAAAAAAAAAAAAAAAAGTGTGCACAGCTCAGTGCATACAGAACACAAAGAGATGAGGAAAACAATCTAGAAGACACAAACATACTGAAACAACTGATTACTAAAGATGTGCATGACATAAATAAAACTTTAACTATGATCTGAATAATATCTTGGATATTATAGAAGATGAATAATGAGGATGATGACAATGCAGTAATGACATAAATGAGAATATGGAGAAAAAAAAGAACAAAAGTGACTTTAAAAATGACAAAAGTTTGGACTTAAAGATAAAAATGACTGCTTCATGTGAGTAACACTCTTTCTAATATGTACGAGCATGGACACACATTACTTTTAATGTCACTTTGGCTTTCCACAAATGAGTCAATCTAAAGGGTAGACAGCAGCTGCCGTCCCAAGTGCCAGTCAACCTCATGAATACAAGTTTTTTTCACCACTAGGAGTTTTTTTTTTTTTCTTCTAAGAGAAATCCATAATTAATGGTGGCCTCCAACACCAGTTCCCAGAAACACGGCCAAGCATCTGCACAAGTTCAGAGTAAGTAGAGCAGCTGAGTGACATTTGAGCAGCGCCTTGAGTTGTACACTGAGCTGCATCTGAAGGGGAGGACAAAAGTAGGAGCTCGTTTGGTGTATAATTCAACTAAGCTGAATCAGCAACACATGCTTGAAGAAGTTCCATTATAACTTAAAGCAAAACCATGAACACATCAGCTCAACTAGCTAAAGCCCACATATATGTCACTTTAAAGGTCAGTTCACACAAAATACCAAAAATAACAACACATTTTCTTATATAGTCATGTAAATAGTTTGGGTTTTATTTGTCCAGGGTTTGAGATATCTGTCTCATATTTCTGCTGATGCCTCAATACAACAGTGATGAATGGAGTTTTATTTGTGATGTTCAAAGCACTGAAGCGCTTACATTTAGATAGGACATTCCAGACATTTTACACATGACTATCAGTTTAGTTGTCATGGTTTGAACCATTCTGTGAAAATAGTTGTGTGGGTGAACCCAGGTGTGAAGCTACATACTCCTAGGTGTGTAGATTCATATAAAAAGAGGGAAAAGAGATGTTTACCAGGCATGCAGGGTCTAATAGAAAAGATGACACTGGTTGCATTATGGGAAATGTAGGATCTAGCCTTTTTTTGAAAGCCTGATAGAATTTAGGGACTTTGTCGAAGTGTCCCCCAACTTTGTCGAAGTGTATTACTAAATCACTGGAGTACAACTTTAAAAGCAACGAGTCCTTTCCAGAAGAAGTCCCTATAAAAACTGTTGATAAAATGTTCTGGGGATCCAGAGGAACAAGGACATTGTTTCTGTATCTTTTTAGACATAGTGTTCCCCTCGTCCCCCTCACATTCACCTCCATCTGCTAAAAGAGGAAAGTTTCTATGTACTCACAGAAAATCTGAGTTAAAGCGATGTACCTGCAAGCATCATTTGTGACATTTCAACTACTCTGTAGCCAATCATGGTATGTGTGAAATTTATAAAAGTGTGATGTGGAAACTTGAAGACTCCAGTGTACAAACACTGAGAATAGACTTTACATAGCATATATGCATATCCATATATTCTGGAGAGGGAGTATATTTTTTTTTGTGTATGTGGAAAACCATGTAAGACACATATTAGCACTTAATGTAGAGTATTTTATATCCATCTAGAACATGTCTGGAGGGGATCTTTAAATCACCTCCAGCATACTGTGGTAGTAGAAGAAATAACAGAAGGATATCTCAAAACCTGGATGAATAAAACCAAAAGTAGTGTCTACACAGCCAGATACCAAGTCAGTTAATTTCGGGGATTTTGTGACCTGACCAGCTTTTTAAGGAACAACCTAAGGGGGCAACTGCTACTCCTAACAGCTCATTTCTCTGTTTTGGTTCAACATAAAAACTGATGAGGTTGTAAGACCTAGATCTTGTATTACCAGGTGTGTATACATAAAAGTACACTACTGCTGTTTTTTCTAATACACGGGTGTTACCAGCAAAAGAGCATATATAATATACAATATACAGTATGCATAAAACTTATTTCGTGACATTAAAAAAATATGCATGCAGACCTTTCATTAACTGTTGTAATATACACTATTGTAACAGGGAAAGTCAGAACCAGCTTCCTGTAGCATAATCTCTTGTTAGATAGACTTTCTCTTCAATAATCACCAGTATGGCTGAGAAAGCAAAACCAGAGTGGCTGTTATCATAGTGATGCAAATGTCAAATATAGTACAGCATCACTAACCTTGAGTAGTGTTTGTTTTTAACGTCATCCTCATGTGGAACTATCTTTAGAAGTTTAAAATAGGTGCACTAAGAATAACCAAGACAGCCCTCAAACACGCACACACAGCAACCACCACATGACTACTGGACTACTGTCTCTGCATGTGTACACTATCTAACACCAAAGTTCAGCAACTGTCTCCATCTTTAGGTGCAGACGTCACTTTAAGCAAGCAAGAGACAATCTGCAGCTCAAAAATCACACGTTATAGCTTCACACACACCTCATCACCATTTCTGTTAGGTACACATTCAGCTTTTTATAGTCGTGTGAAACGGAACGCGTTAATTGGATTTTTAGTCTGTTTCTGACCAAGACACAGCAACATTTATGAATCTTTTTCTGTATGTGTAATCTGACACGTTTGATTTCTATATGTGACCACCACTCCATAATTAATAAGTCTGTAAAATGTCAAAAAATGGTGGAACAATAACCATCACTATTTCATATTGCAGATTCTGTCCAACTCACAATCCAAAACCTAATGATATTGTTTTTATAATGATATAAAACTGTCAAAAGCAGGAAATCCTCAAATGTTAGAAGCTGGAACCAGCAAATACTTTGCAAATAACTTTGAAAAACTTCATGTCAAAGACTAGAAGTGTTCCATTTTTCATCCAGAACTTTATTAGCATTCGGACTGTGTGGTATAAAAACATCCCGCCAAAAACGGTTCTTTACTACTTCTATTAAATGGCAGCTGAACATCTCAAACATTGCTGTCTAACAATGAAGAACTCATCTACAAAACTCTATAAAAAAAGTCAAAAAAAGTCAATAAAAATTAAGTTTCATTAAATAAAAACTCCAAACTCAGACCTATCCCACAACGTACAACAAGAAGTTTCCCCCTCGAGTCACAAACAAACGCTCGAGGCTGAGCAGCGAAGCCTCCCCTACAGTCTACTTCAGCTAGAGGTCGAACACACCACAGCAAGAAATCTGTCTGTCTGATCTGTGTCAGAGCGGTGAGAGAACACACGAGAGAGAAGATATAGTCCTGTGTACCCATCAGTCTCGCTGGTCTGTTTTCCGATGAGCCAGTCCATATTTATCCTCTCGCTTTGTTCTCCCGATGACCTGCAGCGCCGTTCTTTATTGATCCCATCAGCCCCGTCTCTGTGGTCGCATTACAAGCCTCATATTTATCTGATCGAGCCTGCTGCCTGCTGCCTGCCTGCCTGGACAGAGTGTGTGCGTGAGTATCCGTCTATGCATTTGCGTGTGTGTCGCCCATATCCATGTGTGTACTGTACTCATATGTTTGTGTGTGTGTGTGTGTGTGTGTGTGTGTGTGTGTGTGTGTGTCTGCTCAGTGTATTACTTGACACGGGGCAGTAAAATGAGTGAGTGTAAAATGTCACATGTGACGTATTCAGTATCCTGGCTGCTGAGGAGGGCTGCCGAGCAGATGCAGTCTCTGTTTTCCATCTCTTTAACCTGCCCTCTGCTTCCCATGACCCCCACCTGCCCCCAACACACACACACGATAAAAACAGACACTGGTAAATAATCAGGAATAGGATTGTGTGACGAGCATCAACATGTCTCAACATATGATTCTCTCTTGTTGATGTCAGAGAGGCAGTTTAAAGTCTTGACACTTTTTCGGGTCTCTGTTGTTGTTGTTCCGGGTTTAAGTTTCCACCTACTTTGCCTTACTGGTGTGTGTTGAGAAGCAGTCAGGTCTGACAATGACTGATGCTACACTGCTCTCTAGTGGACATATGTGCTGCATAAACTTCTAAGAACTAGATTCCTGGATCTTTAAGGAGCGTTTAACAAGTTATTTTACACCCTTTTGACCCAATTTCAATGCTAATGCTTATTATCTTTTGAAATATTAAAGGAACAGGAACAGATAGAGGGAAATAAAACTGAACTGAATAAAACTGATCCCATTCTAGTCATCTACCATGCATTTAAGCAGCAGGCAGGATGCTCAGCAGCACTACAGGCCGGGGCAGACAGGGTGAGGGAACGGGGTGTGGTTATACTTACACATTACAACTGAAAAAAGTGTTCACTAATCAATTAGTCAAATATTTTCAAAATAAATTCATCATTTCTGAGTCACTCTCCAAGCAAGAATACCATGAATGGCACACCAATGCTTTAATACCGTGATGCCAAAATAGGTGGGGTCAGCAGATCTCTCACTGTGGACTTTGTTTAAGTCAGATGGGAGTGACGTCCCTCACAGAGCTGGGTGGATGCAGCTCCTTCTGTGACGGCAGCAGGACAATTACACAGTGGGCTGTCATGAGGACCTGAACATTTTAGTAAGATCCCAGAGATTTAATTAATCCAAGCCCTCTGAAGATATCTCTGCTATTAAGAATAAGAGAGGAGAGGAGAGGAAAGGAGAGGAAAGGAACATGATTCCCTCTAAACTGTGCGATCTCTCTGCTTCTGTCTTTCACCTATAAACTGCTACTCGTGAGGCACAGTTGTGTTAAGAGAGAAATACATTGATGTGACAGCTGTACAGCGAGCCCTGAATCATCACATTCCCCCCACACCCAGAACAAGGTTGGCAACATGTCACATGCACCACAGCAGGTCCAGCAACAGCTAATGTGTATCTAACTACTTGTGATGGGCAGCAGAGACTGAAGCCTGCCTACTTTAGAGTCAGTCAGCAGGAGAGGACACAATAACTCATTAAGACTGCAGTCAAAATATTTAGACACACATTGTCACATGAACTGATGAATTATGGAAGCTTTGGTGAAAAATAAACGTTATTTTGCAAAATCCTCAGTTATAACTGACTGATTGTAAGAGGCAGGATCTTCAAACTGGCATTTATAGTTTAAGTGTGGTCCAAAAAGCTGTGATAAGCTGTACCTGCCCAGCACCACATTGCAGATAATGACTAGCTAAGTGAACCCTCGGGAGTTGGTGGAGGACCAGAACAAAGCTACAGAGACTGAATATTGGACAGATGGCTATAAACATTCCTCTAAATGCATGTTGATGCTGCTCAGTGTCTGCTGGATGTTTAAATAAGTAACTGTTTGCTAACACGTTCACTATATCAATATAATATATAATATGGCAGTGCTGTGTTTCTTGTTTTGCTGCCCCCAAGTGGCCAAAAAATTGAGTATTCCTGCTTCAACAGCAGTGCTCGTTTAAGAAACCCATTAAGGAACATGTCAGTCCAGTGCAACAGTGCAGATTACTGGTGTGTTTTTATGTATATATTAACAATGGACCTCTATGGTGGAGAGGCCTTTGCTACATACATTAGACTTATTAGTGGGTCAGTGACAAATAAGGGTTGGCAAGGTGAGCAATTCAAAAATATCTTTAAAAATATTTTTAAAAGCAGCATCAGGTTTGTTAAAATGTACATTTTGTATTTTTGTTGGTTTTGTCTCATTTGAAATGACATTTGCACCATTTTTTACCAAAAGTAAGACTGAATGCTCCTGAAAATGTCAAATGGTGTAACCACAAAAGAATGATAAATATTAGGGATGCTCGATATTGACTTTTCTGCCGATATCCGATGTTCCGATATTCCCCAACTCTTAATTTCCGATACCGATATCACCCGATACCGATATTTGCAGGCTTTTTACACCAAAACTATTAGGTAACAACATAACATATCTCCTATTGTTGAATTAACACATTATGCCTAATTTTATTGTGAGGACCCACTGGATGCATACATAAATGCAACATGGCTTTCCAAATGTAAACACTGGACTTGAATGTTTTTCAAGAATTACCGCAGCCTACATGCTTGGAAGGGGGAGGTTGAGGGGCAGGGTTATCTTTTAAATGCAGTCTGAAACCTCTCCGCTAGATGTCACTAAATCCTATGCACTGCACCTTTAAGGAAACAATTAAATCATCAGCCTTGTCCTTTTAAACTTTTACCAATAAAACATAAGATACCAGTGCAGGAAGAAAATATGCAGCATGGAGAATTTACATCAGTTTGCAATCTTCAAACGATCTCTTCATTTTAGACTCTAACAGCAGACCCACACAGTATTCTCTGTGACATTGTGCTGAGCTTCCACACATGCCACCCAAAGCATAATTACTTTCCAATTACCTCCCCTGCCCGGCCACTCACTCTTGCAGGTCTCTCTCTCTCTTTCTCTCTCTCCCTCTAATCCTGTCTTTGAGCAAACAACGGCTCAGCGCTCTACTCTTTCTATTTCCTTCTCAAAAGTCAGCCAGATGTTGGGGGAACAGTTAAGAACAGTGGGATATGGTCAGATGGAGCGGTACTCTCCTCAGGGGAAGTGTGACTTTTCACTGATTACCAACTGCAGGAAAAAAAAGGCCCAATATGGCTTCCAACAAGACAGCTAAACATCCCTCAAAACATGTCTGTGTGTTCCCTTGTTCATAGTGTGTGTGTGTGTTTGTGTGTATATATAGAGAAAGATAGATAGATACACAGTAAAAATGTTTCCTGGACGCTTTCTGCTCAGAATCTTCTTACAGGGCACAGTCCAGCCTGACCGACAGCACAGCTCAGCCGAGATGCTCCGATGAAATGTTACAAATGCATCTCAAAAATATATTTTTTAGAGCGGGGTGTGGGCATCCCCCCCTCCCCCCGCTTCTTGACAGTTTAAAACAGATAGCGAGATGCAGTCTTGTCTTGGCATCTACGGCGGAGTAGCAAATCTGTGATAGAAGATCTCATGGCTAAGCAGTGACCCTGCAGGCCCTCTGAGTCCACTACTGACTGAGTGATAATTGGATCATAAGGGAGTAATCTGGCTCAGTGGGTAAATACCAACTACATACATCATTAACACCATCCCGGCCAGTCAGTACTGCCAGGAGATGAGGTTAATGTCTGTCTGAAATCACTCGGAGGCAAGTGACCTACAGGGAAAACTGTCATCGGAGGCTGAGGCTGAGGCACTGCCGTATACTGTTATTGTCTTGGACATAAGGGTGTGATATTAATTTAATTTAAAACCATACATGGATGCAGTATTATACAATGTGTACAGTAGGAAAGGACGCCAATGCAGTATACAATGTGAAAGGGTGTAGGCTTGTTTTCTATATGAAAAAAGTGAATGCATTTAAATACATACAATATAGAAATCCAAGATAAAACATGGCTTAAGATGTTTGAGATACAATGCTCTACTACTAACTCAAGGGTATGGAGAGAGTTTGGTTGGAAGAACCTGACTAGGTTAAACCCTAGATTAAAAGCCATCAACTAAAAACTCAGCAACCTTGTTGGAGACGCTGTGGTGAGGTAGAGGTCAACCATAGTCATATCTTCTGGACTTGTACAAAACTGGTGTCGTTTTGGAGTAACGTAAATGCAACTGTTAAAGAGATCATGGGATATGTCATTCCACACAACTGTTCTGTAATGTATTTAGGGGACATAGAAGAAGCTACACAAAAGAAAGACAGATATCTAATAAAAATTGTACTTATAGCCAGCAAAAAAGCTATAACAAGAAGCTGGTATAAAACAAATCCTCCTGTAAAAGAACAATAGTTAAAGATTGTTAAGGATATTTTTCTAATGGAAAAGTTAACATAGCTGTTAAGACTTAGGAGCGATATTTTTGAAAAGCGTTGGGAAAAATTTATCATTTACAAGAAGCACCATACTAACAAATTATTAATCTTTGAGATATGAGAATACTGTAATTAAGAGAATATCCATTGTCTGTCCATGATGTCTTGTACAACCGATTTTGATGTTGTTTGTTCATTCTTGTTCTGTTTGTTCTTGTTCTCTGTGATGTTTTTTGGGGTATGTTTGTTAAATGTATGTTATATCCTATATGGAAAACTAAATAAAAATTAAAGTAAAAAAAACACATATTCAATTATGTTTCCTTTTACCTGTTTTCCAGCCCTGAGTAAAGCCTGCAGTCTTCCTCTCCCCAAACAGCCTCTAGCAATCAGATAGGTTAACCTGCATGTTGTCTTAGAGCCAAAAACTAGGGCAAAAATCAAACTCTATCTGCTAATCCTCAAACCGTTGTGAACCACTGTAAAAACTGACAGCTGAAGAGAATATATTAACATTTCATTATTATTATTATTCTCCAATGTCAGGAGAGATTTTTGTGAAAGTAAAGTAGCAAATCAATATGAAAAAATTCAAATAGGATTCTGAAAAGTGAGCATATCTGCATCCACCATCCACTGTGGGAAATTACACCCGTGACAATCTCCAGTGTAAAAATGCTGAAATCTAAAGAAACGTCCTAATCATGGAATGAGGAGATGTTGATACCACTGGGAGCAGAAGCAGAATTAAAAACATCCTTTACTGTATAATCTAGAAGAAACTCCAAAAACATGATATTTATCCCAAAAAACTGGTGTGTTACTGCACTCCATCCAACCACATAATGAAAATCAACATGACGATGTCAGCATTATCACTGCAGGATCCCCCATTGTACCACCTCTACTGTACATCACCTGCAAATCTCCAACAAAAGGGGAGAGAGTGCACTAAAAATAGCACCTCATTTAAAAGACAGACGATTAGGTCTTGAGCCACCTGTTCATTCTACCTCTCCAATAAATGCCAGGAGAAGTGCTACTTAACACTTTCTCTCGACCTCGGAGAGGATTAGGGGCGGGAGGTGGTGGTGGTAGGGGGGATAGAGAGCTGATAACTTCCTCTGGCATGGGGCGCTGGCATGGCGCGATAGGCAGGGCAGGAGGGACGGTGAGAGGGCAAACGCCTCGGTGTGGAGGGGTTGGCCAGCCACCACAGCTGGGCCTTAGAAAGCAGCAGATAGGATTGAATCCACGGGGCGTGCTCATCAGAATAGGCAATCTAACAGCGCGCAAGCCAGACCTCCTGACCAAGGACTAATATTCAGATTGTCAAACAAGAGTTGGCAACAGCAGATTTTCTGAGCAACGGGGAAGTGGCTAATCTGCTGCCAAATATAACTAAAAATCCATCTGTTTCCTTAGATTACCTGCCAGGATTCAATTGAGCTTTTCCATATCTCCCCTCCTGAGAGATTTCCAAGTGGCAAAGAGTCAGCTAATCACCCGGCAGCCCACGCATTCACAAGTGTATTTCCATGCGAGACTCAAAGGCGACAATATGCACAATATTCATTTTAATACAACTAGTTTGTGAAGCGGTTGATACGCCATGTTTGTGTTCTCGCATATGTATGTGCTTGTTTGGTTTTGGTAATGGCGGATGTAGGGAACGTGTCTTCCTTTGTGCGCGAACGCTCGGTTGCCTCCTCTTGTCAGCCTACTTGTATTCATCCTGACACAGATACATTTGATTCTGGCTGGGATCAGCACTTTCTTGGCAGCTGACATTGTCCCATGCTAACGTCACACACACACACACACACACACCTCCTCCCGTACGCAGCTGAACAGCTCCACTGGGAATACTCATAGGGAATACTCCAGAAACCAAGCCTCAGCCCTCAACCTCACCCCACCTAGGTCACCACCCTCTGTGTTAGCCCCCCCCCCCCCCAATCTCCAGCTACCGGTAGAGGAGCAGGAGATGGGAGGAGGCTGCTGACTGCATCTCCCTGTCCTCCTCTAACCCTCTGCTAAACACGGACAAGCATCAAACCGCTCCTCGAGCACCAATTCTGTCCAGTCTCGCTATCGCCGTATTATTTCCGGTCTCATAGTCAGCAAAAGCCTAGTTTCAGCCTTTCCTGCTGGTTAACCTGGTGAGGGACTGTGCTGTAAATGGAAGACCTCTGGTTAAACCTTGCAAAAAACAAGACTAGATAGGAGCATCAGATACATAGAAAAAACCTCTCAGAGACACTGTTGTGTTTCTGACTGGGAGCAGTAGGTGGGCTGTACTGAAACTGCAGTCAGCTGTCTGTGTCTCACTCAGGGTTTTAATAATAGCCCGGCCATGGCTAACAATAGAGAGGTAATGGATACCCTGCCTATTGTTGGCCCAGCCTGCTCTACTCCTTCCTGTCCCAATTCATCGCCACAGCACGTCACTCTCAGCTCGCTTAACTAAACTGCATACATTGTACACACAGAGGCAATCTGATCTGGCCTCGGTGCTCTCAGGCCACACCCATCACTTTGCTGAAATATGCCATATGATGTTACACACGGCTGAGGGAGCTGAAGGTATCCGTTACCTCGTGACGTTATCATATTCTGCATAGTCTACATAAGACTGGAGGGATCGACGCGCTCAAGCCTTATAAAACAGATGTGGCCACAATACTGTGCGGCTGAAATTAACTTGAACTTGACTCAACATCTGTCCCGATGGCGGAAAGATCTGTTTGGCTGTCTGTAAAATCCCAAATCAAAAGGATTCCCTTGCATTAGCCGCCTCTCCGCACAGATTTAATGCCAACCAGCCAGCCAACCATCCAAGCAGCCGCCCACTCCGGGATAAGGCGACCGGCTTCTGCTTCTGCCGTCTATGGCAAAACACAACCAATGCCCCCCTTCATTCCTCGCCGCCACCGACTTCATGGCTGACTTTAAACGCCTGTGTTTCCTGCCACTTCTTCTACTTTAAATGATTGTAGTTATGTTTCATAAAGAGGGGGATTTCTGTGGTTCTGTATGGCAACCACACTCCACCACCAACCAACCCCCACCTCGTTCCACTACTACACAACCAGGCCATCTCAGCATCACCATGGCGATGGCGGCAGTATCTTAGTGGGACGAGTGATATTAAGGGATTAGCGGGAGATCCTCCATCAGACTTCGGTCGAGGGGCACAATCCCGGGATCACAGCGTCAGCTCTCTCTCTCTCTCTCTTTCTCTCTCTCTCTGTCTGTCTGTCTCACTCCTGATCAGTGTCAGATGATGGGGATGAAAAAGAAAAAAAAAACAACCCTCTTCACTGTTATTTTCATTGTAGATCGCACACGCAAGACTACACAAGCCAAGCAACCGTGAACACGCTAAAAACGCACACACGAACTCATAAAGACAGACTGAATCTCTGGAATAATGCATTCAAAAGCTCCAACAAAGCCACCTTCAGCCCCAGGCGCTGCGAGCAGTGGTCCACACACTCTATATGATGTACAGTATGCCCCTAGTGTAGGTTACATTCTCGTGCCTGAGTGTGGTGTTCAAACAGTGGGCTTACATAAGGGGCCGTGGCTGCATTAGTGACGTCATGATAATGGCTGCTCTTTATCCTCCCTTATTTATGTCAGTCGGCTGCTTCTGTAATCTACCTAAAGCAGCATCTACATTTACTGTACATGTAATGCTACTGAACATATCCTACTGCTCTGGTCCCTGCTGGACGTCTGAGAACAACAAGCAATTCAAAGTGACAGGAGGAGGAGGAGGGCAAATCATGTGCAGAGCAAACAGATGCAAAAAAGATCATTAAAAACTAGCAGAGGACAGTGATAAAAGTGTATTTAATTTATAATTAAAAATTATAAAATTTAAAAAAAAGATGTGAACTGGCATTGCATAATCAAATATACAGTTTTCCAACAGAATCGCTGCATCAATCATTACATAATAAATTCTACTGTCTGGCTGTGAGGCCTCTACAGAGCTAATGTGTGCGTGTCTGTGTGTGAGATTCATTCCGAATGTGGCGAGTCTCTGTGTGTGTGTGTGTGTGTGTGTGTGTGTGTGTGTGTGTGTGTGTGTGTGTGTGTGTGTGTGTGTGTGTGTGTGTGTGTGTGTGTGTGTGTGTGTGTGTGTGTGTGTGTGTGTGTGTGGTGGACAAACACATGGCGGTGGCGTTTGTTTATAGAAAGCACTGGACGGTTGGAGTTTTTTTGGCCACACAAAGGCGTATTAGAAGGACCGGGGTTAGGCGGCGTGCACGTGTTTGAGTCACCAGCTTGCACCTGCTCCGACCAGCTGAGTCTTGAATGAGCAGAACACGGACAGACACACAAACACACACACACACACACACACACACACACACACACACATATACACACACACACGCAAGGGGAAGAGGAGATTAGAGCGCCCTGTGTAAACTACCGCTAGTAAATACAGCAGCTCTCACACACACACACACACACACACAGAGCAGCATTTGGGGAGGGAGAGAGCGAGGGAAGGGGGGTTATTAACAAGTTATTTTATTGCTTTGATTTTATTCTGTTCTTTTTCTTTGTTTGGGAAGCAATTCTTATTCCCATGGATCTCATGACCTTAATTTAGATTATTAGAAAGTAACATGACTCAATTGTATATGCAATACACAAATTACTTTTCCATTGAGTTTCCCTTTCAACCACCAGGTCAATCTGGGACGAAATCCTAACAAGGGTTTGTGCTGTAATGTGCTGTAATCCAGGGTGATTCTAACTTTACTCAAATTGTGTCCTGCATTTAAAAAAAAGCTTCAATAACTTCTTCCTTAGTTGCAGTAAACACCCACTAAAGCTGGTGTGTTATGGCTGTTTTGTTAACAGTGTTAGGTGAGGCCTGGCCAAGCACACAAATAAGGCAGGTCAGACTGGACTAGCAGGAATAGTTCTCCTCTGTCCAAATTTAAAACCAACACATTTCTGTTTGTGTACAGATGAAACACACAAGGTTAACATGTTAACTAGTGATCTTTAGAGGGGCTTAACAAGACAGGAAGCAGGAGGAAACAGCCAGCCTGGACCTGTCCTAAGTTAAAACTTCACCTATCAGCACCTATATCTTGTTTGTTTAATCTGTAGTCAAACAGAGATGTAAAGGTCCATGCTGCGAACTGAGACTAGCTCTCTCCTCCTGCTTCCTGTTTTATTTATATTTGTATGTATTTTAATTAGTCTCTTTCTCTTTTCTGTCTCATCTCTTTCTCTCTCTCCTTTTTTTGCATTGCAATGTGGATTGGAAAAGACAAATTTGAGTGTAACAACATCAAGAGTAGGATGGCTAGAAAGGCTCCAGTCATTTCAGTATGCACTCAATTTAGAACACTGTTTATGAATGGTGTTGCACCGCCTCTCGTCTACCAATCAAATCAATGCACATTTCTATCACCACTCAGCATGGAGTTGACCTGAATGTGGACTTGGTTTGAAGGTATGGTTACTATGGTTGTACTTAATTAATACTTAATTTAGGACTTTTCAGCTTTATCGCCCAGTTTAAAACATTTATTAGAAAAGTAATTACATTACTTCAATGAATAATTAAAATAGTTACTTTACTTATTACATTATAACTAGTAATCTGTAACCCATCACATTTCTAAAGTAACCTTCTCAGCACTGCTTACTCTTCATTTAGCTTGTACAAAGCTGCTGCTGAAACTGAACAACAAGCTAATAAGTGAGCATGCAAACAACACTAGCTGCTTTACAAGAGGTGTGTTAATCAAAATCAGATAACTGGGACAAATGCTGCTGATTTAGCTTATTACTGAAAACACTGGCCTGTGCACGTGTTAAACAATAAATACAACAGTACAAACTGTGATGACACACAGCAAACAGTTATAATCAGCAATAATTACACTCATCAAATTAAGTCAGTTCATAGTAAGGGATTTAAATTAAAGAGTTTCTTTATTAATGGAACTATTTATTTAAGATACTACACTCTCATCAGCTCTGTTGATTAACTGACATTCATTTACTCTCTACACTTGTGGAGGTCTTTTGTCTTATAGGTGGTCAGAATCTGTCCTTTAAGCCTCTTTGTGTTGCTGCCTGGCTTTCCTGGACGCCCAAATGACCGTAGGCCTCGCTGCCTCTTTAGATGCCTGGCTGCTTGCCGGCCACTGCAGAAAGCTGAATGTCTCTACTATTTATAGTCCAAGTAACAGCATGAGGGTTCTCACTCTTTGAGAGCAATCAGCTTGAGATGACCCAGTGCCACGTTCCACCTTTAGTAACCGGCCATTCAGGAATTAGACAGCCTTCCTCTCTTTCACTTTCTCTATGCAAGGTATCTCTGTTTATCTCTATCAACAAATACAGACGGCATCGCTAAATTAGACGGCAGAGGTGACACGTTTTCAGGTTTGTGCTCCAATTTGAGATTAAGCCAGGCGTTTTCGCTGATTCGCACATCTTCCGCAGAGAGGGAACTAACCGGTGAAATCACCTTGTGTGGTCTGGTCGGAACAAAAACCTGGACAATCTGGGTCCTCCGGGGCACGTGGTTAGAGACCTCTGCTGTACAGAGCGGAGAGGTGTCTTTTCTCTGACCTTTCAGGGTTCAACAATCATAAAACAAACCCTGAGGGAATGTCACAGAGGATAAAAAAAGCCACCACACCTCTCTGGTAGTAACTCTCCACACTGACACATCACCTGTCCTACAACACATACAGTATTTCCTATTTTCTCTTCTCAATTAGTGTCTGTAGTGTGTCATTACTGTGTTGTGCTGAATTTGTCTCTGCTGTATTTTCACACCACCCCGGGGGGTTTCTGAGAGATACATTTAACATCAACGCTGCCAGCTACTCTATAGCAGGCACATATGTTCCTCAGAAGCACTAGGCTTCCCTCAGAGGGTCAGATGCTGTATATCTTCCTCTACATTGACTCTACCCAGGGTGGATGGGCAATAAAAGTGATAAAGTGCCCCCTTCTTGACCCCGCTTTCGCTTTCACCTCACAATTCTTCTCCCTCCTAAGCTGGAACTACTTTTCACAATTTCTATTTATCTCCTTCTTTCCTTTGTTTTTACCCCTCTGTAAAGTACTATTCGGCTCTGTCCGTTATCTCTATTGCACTGTGTTGCTTTCATTCAGGCTACTCTTGCACAGCATGCTGTGAGGCTTATGTAACAACAGGCCAGATGTTCTAGTAGTGGAGCTGTACTTGGGTTCTGTTCAGACTGTCCAGGATCACTAGTTGCTAATGTTGCATTCACAGATTTGTTTTAGCCATGCTAGTGGCGTACTAAGAATGGCGACGTGATTCAGTCGTTCCTGCAAAACTAATTACAGTCTCATCAGCCTCAGCTGTGTTTAGCATTAACTAGCAAATGTTCCCATGCTAACATGTTGTGCACACACACATCAGCATATTAGCACTGTCATCATGAGCATATTGGCATACTGATGTTACCATTTAGTTCAAAACACAACATTATGCCAACAAAGCGTAGTTGTACAATTTTGTTAACATACTGCATCAAAGTCTCCTATTTTTATACATTTATACATGCAAGATGAAGCATAACAACACCAAAATGAGCTACTGCTGTTCCATGTCTGCTTTTTCTATACTGTATTTACCAGATATCTCAATAAAATGCTCTGATACAATTGCTTGAGGCTCCGTTGACTAATTATTTAACACATACAGTGAAAAGGGATCATCATGTACTGCAGTGTACACTGTATTATGCATTACAATAAATACACAACATCCCTTACGTACCAGTTACTGCAACCTACTTCTCATTCTAAAACATTTTTCTACTGTCATGTTTTGCCAAGGGCATTTCAAATTGCACAGCCAGGGGCAGGAAAATCCCTTCAAAATTTGCTTGAGGGATAAGAGCCCAAAAGATAATAAAACCTATGCTGACGAATGCAGATGTTATTTAGAACAAAGCCTGAGAGACAATAGAGGCTGATGCTGTGCTGTGCCACGCAGGAGAATAGCAGGCTATGGGAGATGGCAGGCTGATTGCTCTGTCAATGGGGACTGAGGCTGTCATATCAGCAACGGGACCCGATAGCATCTCAGACGTCAATGTCTCTCCTCTCATTTTCTCTCTGATGTTCTGCTCTCCTTTCCTGTCCTCTCCTCTCCTCTCACCCCTCGTCCCTTCTCATTTCCTCTCCTCTCTCCTATCCTAACCTGGCCTACACTCTCCTCTTACCCTACCCTCCTATATACTTTCCTATCCCATTCTAACTTATCCTCTTTTTGTCCTCTCCTTTCCTATCTCCCCCTGAGCCTAAACCTTGTTAGGTCCTCAACAGAACATAAAACATAATCAGTAGACATTGACACAAAGGACAAAGCCTGATATAGCTTATTCCTCTGTCACAGATACGTTGTTATCCAAAAACTCACATAAATGAGCCACTTAGTTGCAGTGACATCTTCCTTCATTTTGATGAACATGGGTCACTGCAATTTATTATGAGCCCATGCTACATGCTCACAAGTGCACCATGTGTATTAATAGTACCCAACAATCATCCATGTTTGAGAAAGGTTGCTTGAAACTAGTGTCCTGCTGCTTTTTAGTTGCAGAAATCAATACTTTTTTATGATCAATGGGCCAAATGACTATGTGTAACCAAAGAGGAGTTTCAAGCAGTGACCGACACACAAAGAATTATGACCGAGCCAGCAGTTCCTTTTAAGCGCTACATATAATTTTAGCATCTTTCAGCTCTTTGTTTTGGTTTCACAGCTCTCGTCAACTTGCCTACGCAGCTGTTTTCAGCAAAAAAATATCTTTGATAAAGTGACACTACACATTACATACCCAGTACCAAATGGCTTAAAGTTAGTGGCTAACTGGTGAACATAGGGGGAGCATTTACCAGCTAAAGACAAATATATTTTTCTCAGAAGTAGGTGAAGACCACAGTAGTTGAGGAAAGGGAATTATACACTTGGTCAGGTGGACAGAAACCTGACTCAAAATGAATGCTAACATTGCTCCATGTCTGCTAGATGTGTTGCTAATGTGCTAGCTAACATATTAGCCATTAAGCAATTTTATATGTCTATAATATGTCAAATATGTATGCAATGTTCTGCTGGGAACCAATAAAAACTGATTAAGGAGCTAAGAGATGTGTAAATAGACAACCGCTAGCTAACACATTAGCCACCTAGCAACTTCATGAGGTTAAAATATGTCAAACATGTATGCAATGTTCAGCTTGGGACCAAGAAAAAACTGATTAATCATGCTTTAATCAGGCTTATCTTTTAAGTCAACTTTTATCTGAATATATTTTATGATAAAAGTAACATTTAGGCTACTGTGATGTAGCCAAAGGAAACATGTAGCATAATTAGCATTAACAGCCTTGTAGCCATCTTGCAACATATGTAGGATAAAATAGAATGAAAGACAAATGTATAATAAAAAGACACAGACAATGGGGGGTAGAGGCATTAACAGCTATAAAAGAATAATGGCTGAAACTTAAAGGGTAGGTAAAAAATTAAAAAAAAAAAAAAAAAAGGTAGAGGGACATGAGAGCACTAAAGCACCTCAACACTAGAGTAATGCAACTTTACACCCACAACAGCACAGCTTATGAGCAGCTTGTCAATATATTATATATCACTGTAATGATGGCAATTGTGTTCCAACCAGATTTCCTATCCAGCTGAGCCAAACTACTTGACAATGTGCCAACCTTCCATAACCAAAACACATTGTTACTTTAATTAGCATGATGATGTATTCATTTGGCGTGCGTTCTGCTTTATAGAGTCAAGACAGCATCCCTACTTTCACTTTTTCTCCCTATTTCTCACTCTCCTCTCCCTTGGGGAAAGTGATGGGGGGATGGGAGTCTGTGGAACGCTCATGACAGAATCTGCTCTTTGCATGGGAAGGCGTGTAAGCATGGGTGAGTGAGCTGAGGGGAGAAGAGAAAGGCAGTGTGTGTGTGTGTGTGTGTGTGTGTGTGTGTGTGTGTGTGTGTGTGTGTGTGTGTGTGTGTGTGTGTGTGTGTCTGTGTGTGTGTGTGTGTCTGTGTGTGTGTGTGTGTGTATATGTACTGTATATTGTCCAGTGGGAAGCTTCTGAGCATTGCCTCGCCTCATTTCACAACCATAGGTCTATCTCCCTCTCTCAATTGTTTTTTTTTCCTTTTCCCAAATTCAAATATGCTTTATTGGCACAAACATAATCAAGAAAGTTTTCATTGCGGCATTATAATTCATACTATAAGAATACTAGAGTATTTTGTCATTGTCAGGCAGGAACCTTGTATATCCATATTTAGTCTTTTTTTTTTTACTTTCATAAATCAATGCTATTGGTCACCCTTTACATCTGTTTGCAGGTTTTACAAATTTAATCAATTAAATGTATTAAAAAGAGCTTGTGACTAAATCACATTGGATTTTTTTCCATTTCCTGAAAAGTAACAGTTTTGGACATAAAAGGTTTGCCGCCAGCAGCAATGATTGTATTATTATGCTATATACACTACAAAATATTATATAGAACATACTATATAATATAGTTACAAACAGATTTTGAGGGGGCTCAATATAGTTCCATGTATTTGCTTGGGTCTGAGAGTGTGTTCTGAGTGAATTCTTTGTATTTTGATACAGAACTAAATTCCTCAGTCTTTGTTACAATGTTGCTCTGTCTCTCGCTCTTGTTTGCCAAACTGACACAGGCTGCCAGGTTTTTGCCTGTGTCCACCAGTCTCAATGTCCTAGTTGTAGCCGCTGTGTGTTCGCCCGGATAATCTGCCACTTAGTACTACCTGTGCAGAGCTAAAAAAGCATTGAAGTTTACTTCAAAAGGTAGGATTGTAGGTTGGGAATAAGCAAAGCTCAGGCCTCTCTAACATATGTGTGTGTTTGTGAGAGAGCACCACTCTACCCACTGCTGCTCTCTTTCAGATGGGCTGAGATCCTATAGCCTCCAGGGACACAGGGCCTCTCTGTAGCTCTGACCCCAGCTGGTACGCAGAGCTCTCTAGCACTATCAGATGAATGACCAGGATGGAGAGGGTGGAGGGGGTGAGGTTAGTGAGTGTGCATGTGTGGTGGGGAAAGAGGGGCGGGTGGGGGTAACAGAAAAAGGAAATGGGATGTAATCAATCAAAGCTAATTCTAGGTCAATGCTCTTCATGTTGAACACACACTCTCTCTCACACACACACACACACCAACCCAAGGCACCTCTCACCATAACTGTTACATGCTAACCAGGAATGTCATAATAATCCCTAACTCATTGTAAAGAAAATTGATAGTTCCATTAATTGTGAAATGTAGTGTAATAGTATTAACGGTGTCATTCTGTATATAGTTACAGTATAAACATGTTACTGTACTGTGCTGAAATTAAAGAGACACTTGACTAATTCTACACATCCAGATCAGCTCTCTCATCACAAGAGTTCTACTGATGTTAAGAAAATGGTTGTGTTATGTCTTCTGTGGCTCCCCGTATCTAAATAAATTACTGCGGTGATGTCATCGAGGTTTCAACTCGGGCTTAGAGTCTACAACTGTTTCACAGAGAGCTGACATTAAAAACTGGGGCATGGAGTTTGAAAGACAGGAGTTCTTACAAGACATGGTGGGTCTAAAAAAAAAGAAAGAAAGAAAGAAAGAAAGAAAGATGCTATCGAGTTGCATGACAGGACTTCTGGACACAATGCTTTTGGAGCTTGATCCATATTAGAGACTAAAAGTCAGCATATCTCAACCTCTCCTGCTTCAATTTTGGCTTTTTTTTTTCTTCTTTTAAATCTGTTTCTCGCAGTCCCCAGATTCAAATAACACTAATAAAAAAATGAATGGAGTGTCCCTTTAATTTCACCAACTCATTCAACAACTATTATAGTTAGAATTCACTACATTCTTAGTGGAGCTGTCAATTTACAGTGGTTGTCATGAAACAATTACAGTGAACATTGATAGATAATAATACTGACAACCTGAATGAAAACAGTGAGGCAATAACACACTTTCCACGATGATCTTAAATGTAGGTTCTGACTAAATGTTCACCTCTTAGATAAAACATCCTAAAAAAAACCTCATGGTCTCAGCTTATAGGAAACACTGGAGGCACTGGGGTCATCCTTTGTCTTTGTGTCTCCTGAAACAAAAAATGGGGGGTGCCAAACTAGATGGCAGAGCAGCAGACACCTCAGAGCCCTGGAATAGCTCAGTGGGAATCCCTCCTACAAGGCAGCCAGTATAATTAGCACTGTCAAAGGAGGTCCCTGAGCAAATGACACAGCCCCCCCCTCACCACCACCACCACCCATCCATGAGCACAACACGGTCAGGAAGAAAGAGGAGGGAATTTACTGGGACGTTAGTAAAAAGCAAAACATGAGACTCTTTACTTAAATTAGTCATAGCTTCACGCTATGGTAATGAGCATCTAAAGGTTATAGTTGAACAGTCTTTGTGTGGTGGGAAAGAACGCGCATGTATGCTCACATACCAGCTCATGCCTTCATAATACAGGTAACGCTATATGGAGCGAGAGAAACAGAAGGGGTGACAAAGAGAGCGGAGAGGTGTGACAGAGAAAGTCAGAGTTAGGGTGGAGAGCATCACCACTACCACCCCTTCCCAACACCAACCCATATTTTACTCATAGCCACCAAACAGAACCAGGAAGCAGCCCTGGAGGACCGGAGGAGCAGGGAGAAAAGGAGAAGTGGAGCCCCAGGCATTCTGTGGGTCACCCCATCGTAGGCAGCTGATGCCTGGCCTAAAGGATACTCTGTGTCTGGGTGGGGAGAGGGGTGGGTGGGGGTCCCTTAACCATCATTACTGTACTGCTCAGAGACTCACTGATGCATGGAAAGCCGAGCTAGCTGATAGCTAGCCGACTCTGTTTAATGGAACGAATGCACCTGGAGAGATGCTGAACTAGTGCCGACTCTGTGTGATTACAAAATGCTGAGATTCTGAACTACTGTACATGTACTTTCATGTCTGCAGCTTACATGAGCTTTCTAGGTTACGATTCTAATACTGAACAATGTTAATGGTTTTCAGTGTGGTGTGCAGCATATGGACGTCTGATTGGTGCAGCACTTCTCCTACATGCAGACCCACATACACAGGCCTGCTAAAGAATGAGCGCGCTAAGAGAGAGGGAGTAGCTAATTACATGCAAGTCAGCAGCACTGGATTTCCATCCACGCTCTCTGTAGCACCTCCAGTGAGATGACAGCAAGTTGGCAAGCCCTGCAGCTGGAGGCTTCTCTCTCTCTTTCTCTCTCTCTCTCTCTCTCTGTCTTCTCCATCCCTCCATCCTCCCAGGATTCCCTCTGTTAGATTACACACTTCAATGTTCAAACTGCCACTTTCCCGAAAAGCCATCCAAGCTGCTGTGGGATTGGACCGTGACTGCGACAGCGCAGATGCACAGTCTATAGGGTTGGGTATGTTGCGGTGTGGGTGTTTTGTTTCCAACACTGCTGGAAATGCTACAAACCGTCCAATGACAAGTTAATCCGCTGCGGTTGTACCTACGCCAGGGCTGAGCATATTAACACTGCTTTAGGATATGTTGCGCTCGTGTGATTCATAAGGTATAGAAAGTGGGGATTTACTGTTTTGATGACTCATGATGAGTCACCTTGTGCGTATAGACAGAACACAGTAAGACTAACCAATATCCTGTACGATATATTGAACAAAAACTTTACTATGAGACCAAGAGCTCTCCTGCACACTTCTCTGACTGATCTGAATCTTTCAACTAACACGACACAATGTTAACTCCATATCTTTCCTCTGCTGTCATATGTGTCTGCAGTATAGCCCTGCTGGTGAGATGAAATCCCAGGTAACTAAGTCATATTGGAAACATAATTCTCGTGCAAATTAGCACGCAAGAAATCGACACAGAAGACTTTTTTACCCCCCTCCGCACCCCATCAAACGTCTTGCATGACTTCAGCTTGTGTGGCCTGCAATCAGTTACCTAATGTTACAGTGAGACAGTCAGTAAGTCAGTCAGTCAGTCAGTCATGTGCCTTGCAAAGAACAGCCTCTTCTGCCCATGCTCAGTCATGACACAGCTTTGACATCACTGTCAGACTAAGAGTGACTAAAACTGACAATCCCCTTTACCTCAGAGAAAGAGAAATAGGAAAAACACTCAGCTATTAGGGAGGAAGGGGAACATGGGGGGGGGAGCAGTATTAAAGGGGGGAAGGGGAAAGGCAGAAAAGGCCTGGATGATTCACACAGCTGAGGTAGCCGTGTCTTGGAGTACATGAGTCATGTTTATCGTGCAGCAGCACTAGGTAGGGATTGCACAACTTTCTCTCCATTAGGAATGCTGCCGTAGTGCAAACATTTACCTGATGATGGAAAACAACCGCTCTAATGCCTCCTAAAAGCTCCCAGTGATAGAGCTGCACGCCTCTCACACTGGTGTCATCGGCCACGCTGGGAGGCGACAGCACCGGTAAAGTTGCCAGAGATCTCTAACAGAGATTTGTATAGATTTACTCATCAGTTACAATGGGTACAACAACCTATATAAGGAAGTATTAATGTTGCACTAAAATATAAAAAGTAAAAGAGAAAGTAGCCTGCATTGCTGTAAAAGATCAGCTTGTATCTACATGCAAGCGTGCAAGCATGTGCATCATTTTCATTGAAGAAGATTAACACAAATGAAAAAAATGAAAAAAAATCAACAGGATGGAAACATTTAAAGCCATTGCCCTGAAATCCCTCTCTCCTCATTAGCCTGGAAGGTCAAATCATTTGTTTAATTAACAATACATCAAGTGAGTGTGTTTTTATAACTGGGGCTGAATGTAATATTCCACCATAAAGCAGAGTTATGGCTCACATAGTAAAGGTTACAGGGATGGCGGTGGAAATACTCCGGTCCACCTTAAAAACTAAAACCCTACAGTGGACAGCGCCGTGGTGCTGAACCGCTCTGAGCGACATCTGTACACAAGAGGAGCAGGGGGAGGGAGAGAGAGGGAGAGAGAGAGAGAGGGAAAAGGGGTGGAGGGGGGCAGGATTTCTACCGAGACTTTAGCGTTGAAATCACACACACACACCCTAGCGTGCGCCATCGCCACAAAGGACACCTTAAATGATCTTTCCAGTGTCATATTGTGTAATCTCGGTGACGTTCGTGGGGAAAGGTTAAGCCATTTGGCGTGCATTTTACGTGAAAAATGGCGCCCGTTGCTGCTAACCCAACCCATCATAGTACAGCTGTACAACAAAAGTGGGGGGAAAGAGGCTAGAGAGCATGCCGCATTACAGACACCATACACCGCTGTTATAATGAAAAAGTAGGCTGTTTTCTAAAAAGAAAAGAAAAGAAAAAAAAGAGGGGGGGTCGAGAGCAATCGAGGGAAAGATTCACCTCACCTTCGGCCCCATCGGCTACTCGACTATTTAAGCTGTGGCATGGATGTGAAGAGGCAACATGAGCCACTAGTATCTCACAGAGCCACTCTTATAGAGATCAACACGGTAATAATAACCCAGCAAACACCAGGGGTTAGTTATATGACAGTAGCATCAGCAGCTGCACACTGACACCACTCTAAATACTAAGAAACAATCAACAAAAACGCCGCTTCTTACTTTAACATCGTCTGTTCCTTCGCTTCCTCCTTCTTCTGTCGGTCCATGACACCGAGGATGATCTTCCTCTCATCCTCGGTGAGGTGGCTGAGGTCCGGCATCTCCGGCATCTCCGGCATGGCGCCGGCCGCTGAGGCAGCAGCAGCAGCAGGGCCAGCGCCGCCCCGGGGCCCTTGTGGAGCAGACATCTTTTTACACACAGTGGCTAAAAAACGAGAAAAGGACCGTCAACCAGCAGCATTTCTCTCTTTTCATTTAAATGATTGGTAACATTTCATGCTGTCAAAAATGGTCAAAGTGGTGGTCGGGATGTTGCTGGAGACACCGTGGCTACAGACGGCATGACATCTTAGTTAGGGAGTATCATGCACACACACTGTGCTGCAGAAATAAGCGTCAAAATATCAATTACAGGCTTCATCCTCATCTATTTAATGCTCATGATGGGGTTTGCAAATTCGCTGCAGCCCACTGAGCGGTGCCTGCAAACGCTGGGGCTCGCTATATCTAAGCTGTTGCAGGCTGAAATTTACACATGAACATTTGTGACACAGAAAACACTCAAGATTAGAAATGGATGCCCTTTAAAAAAAGAAGAAGAAGCAAAGAGCAAAAGGCTGGAGGCTGCAACCTTCAGGTAGTATTCCCAACACAAGCCTCCATCCATCCAGGGATGAAAAAAGTAGGAGGAAAGAGGCTACAGAGGATTACAAAAACAACAACTCTTGCCTTTTATTTCGCAGTCATGTTAAATCCTGTCTAACCCATCGCTGCCATCCTTTAGAGAGGTTGCACTCGCATGCTGGAATAAAAGATGCCAGGTCCGTCCTTGTTTGTTTTCCTTTGGAGTCCTTAACCCTCCTCTGTCACTCCGCTTAGCTCGCTTTCCTCCAGGTTGGTAATTCTTGGAGATTTCTTAAATGCACAAAAATGGATGCAATGAGAGGAGGAGAGAGAGAGAGAGGGAGAGAGATAGAGAGAGAGAGGGGGGAGAGAGAGAGAGAGAGAGAGAGAGAGAGTGAGGGGAAAAAAATCCAGATAGGAAGAAGAGGCGGAGCGATGGAAACACGTAGAAGAATAAAGCCGAGAGGACGCGCTTGGATGTTCATTGACAGCAGGCAGATAGCAGGCGCAAAAACGCGGACTGGAGGGGCTGTGTAAAGCTGGAGCAGCACTGTGGAGCTGCCTGCCTGCCAGGAAAGGTTTCATGCATATTTCATAACAAGATCATGAGCGCTGTGAGAGGGGGGGAATGTGAAGTGGAGAGATAAATACTGAATATGACTGTAACTGCAGGTGCTACTGTGGTTCCGGTGTTTGGTGACCCGTCAGAGTCTGTGACCTGCAGTGATGGAAGAAGCACTGATATTCTTAATTAAAAAGTATCATACTACAATGTGACAATAATCTATTACATGTGAAATTCCTGCATTTAAAATACTCAAGTGAGATTAGGCTAGTTTACTTGAGTATTTTAGGTAAATACAGCTGGTAAATACCTCTATACTTTTACATAAGTAGGATTTTAAATGCAGGATTTTTACACTGTACCATTGATACTTTTATTTAAAGGATCACAAAATCTGATGGGGCACCAAATAGGTTGTAACACCGGTCAGTGCTGTGTTTTAGTGCAGTGTACATTACACAGTGGCTTTGTTGCCAGGTGATGTGAGAAATTCGGTGATGATGCATAGAAGAAAACTGAGCTCTAACAGTTGCACAATGTCTATCAGCTGTGTTGATGCACTTGACTGTGAAAACAATATCTTTCTTTTTTTAAATTTGAACTATTTTTAGGTTTTGGAGTGTTAGTCAGACAAAACATGACATTTGAAAACACCATCACAGACTGTCTGAACATATGATGAGTATAGTAGGCCAAACTATTAACCTACAAATTGAGAAAATAACAGATTTTCATAGCTGATCATGAACAAATTGTTAGTTGTAGCCCTATTCCAGGAGATTTGAGCAATTAAAACAGGACTGGGTGTTTTGATAGTACAACCAAAATGTACTTTTTTCAGCATCTGGAGACACCCAGATGCTTCAAACAGTCTGATTACACCAGCATGTTTGTGCCAACCCCACTGCAAAACTTCTCCATTAATGTGACTCCAACCATTTTACCCATTTCTCAGCTCTGACCCCAGACTGAAATCCCTCCCTTGATCCCCAATCCTTTCCCAAAGATATCCCCGTCTCTCTCAGGCTGCGGTGCTGATAGGATTTGAAGGACCACATTAAGAGGATAAAGCCTCTACCTCATTAGAACTGTAAGTAAATTAGCACCAAATCAAACAACAAGAAGGAAGTTGGTGTTAAAGGTAAACTTCAGTATACTTAAACCTGGACCATATTATACCATATTTTTGTGTTTAGGTGACTAATGGGGACAACAATTTTTGAAACTGGTCCAGTATTGAGCGAGAGCACTTTAGCCGGTCGCCTCTAAATTTGCCGCAATGTAATCCCTCGGGGCAATGTACGCCCAATCTCATGAGCGCTGACTTGTCAAAATTAGCTAAATATTCAGCCAAGACAGAGATGGAGAGTGGAGTGCTGGTAGGATTTTGTTGTGTTAGACTACAGAAAGCATAGCTTAGTGGCTGAATATTGAGAGATTTTGGAACAAGATTTCTCCTTGAGCGAGACTTGGTTAGAAACAATAGCAAACAAACCAGAACAAGTGAAAGGTAAAAAAGAAAAAAACTTTTTCTCTGTAAGTTGGAAGACGCCTAATAACAACAATAGAATAGCAACCCATTTTGTGGCTGCCGGCAGCAGTGCTCTCGTTCATTACTGGACCAGTTTCAAAAGTTGTCTACATTAGTCACTTATACACAAAATGATTGGGAAAATAGGGTACACATTGAAAAATACAGATGTTTCCCTTTAAGTCTGACACCAACGATTCCACTTATCATTTCTTCCAAATGACATGTGAACAAAGCATAAATTAGTTTCGATGTTTATTATAAATACACATCAGCAAACAATGTGTCAATCACATATACATACAGATTTTGAGTGAAGTATATTGTCTAAAAAAATGTTACCTCATTCATGAGGAATTTCAAAATATATCAAACGGAAAAACTGAAGTAAGAAATGGTAACTAACTGTTTTTGCTTGCAAGCCAAAAAACCAGGCCAGTTATTTTACAAACTTCAGGATTTGACGTCTGATACGATGGCTGAAGGAGAAAACAATTAAAAATGTCACTGGAGATAAATTAAAATAAAAAAAAAATAAAAAGTAAATTAAAGGCCTCAGTATCCTTCAAAAGAAATGCTCGTTGGGTCGTCCAACAACATCTGGCAGCCTTTTCTGATGGCAGTGAAGGGTCTGGTTCAGATAGCGTTTGAAATCTCTCCAGATAGCTACTTCCATCACATTTTTTGTTATGAACTGAAGGTATTCATGAAGGACTTCATGGAGAGACTGTCCCAAAGTATGCAGCACTTAGTAGCCCCTTTTTTTTAAAACATTTTAAACTAAGAAGACAGGCAAAAAACACAAACCGAGTTCTTGGAGAAAGATTGAGGGCAAGTCCAGGAGGAGGCTGTTACATCAGGTTTTTTGGTGTGGATTTCCTAACAGTGTCACAGATGTGGTCGGTCAAGATATCGTATCACCTTGTTCATTTGAAGCTTACCAACAGCTTTAAACCATCTCTGGTAGTTTTAATTATCAATGGCACATTTATTGAACCTCATTCATGGAAATGCTGGTCTTGAATGAAACCATGGAGAACATTGATTTTTATATTTATGTAAATAGGCGCAGGGTAAACCGACAGTCTTTTAAACAGTGGACACTTATACTGTTGTGTTGGTTATGGATCCTGTGATGGAACGTAAACAGTACAGTATCACAACTGGAAGTTACATCAGAACCTGTGTGAAGGGAATCTCACAACTACACAGTGTTAATATGAAGTGATTTTGATTTTAAAAAGTAAAAGTTTGCCATTTTAGGAAGTGTATTTTCCAAAAACGTCCAACTATTTCTTTAATGATGGAAGGTGAAGACTTTGATTTGTTGTTAATATGCATTTACATTCTGTGTCCTTGTACTTTCAAGTAACATGTCACTTCAAAAGTTGATCCCGCAATTGCCCAAATGCTGCGTTTTCTTTTTAAATGTACATAAACATGTCCAGTGTGGGTGTGATCTCAGGCTCCACCTCATCTCTCTAATGCAGCTCCTGGGTCTTCCACGCTCTGTTTATTTGACCACAGTCACGACATGCTTCTCCTTCTCGGACACCACCGGCACGCTTCCCGGTCTGCTGTGCTTGCGGACGTTTCTCTCCCTGAAAAACAAGACGCAAGAGCCGTGAACAAATCAGCTTGCTGGTGAGAATATTCAGGAGAGAGAGAGGGAGGAAGGGAGGGATAGGTGAGAAATCGGAAAGGGGGAGGAAGAGATTGAATATGAGACTGTTGACCTAACACCTACGTCACTGACTCAACTAATTTGCCCTGAAAATAATGCATAAAAGCACAGCTAGTAAATCATTCACAGTCCAAACACACGTCTGATGTGTCGCAATACTGCCAGTAATTACAAACAAAGAGCTATGAATCACTTGACTGCAGGGCAAACTGGGACAATCAATCCACCGTACAAGCTGGAAATGAGTATGCAAGGCCTATTGAGACCATGTCATAGTGGGAGAGTCCCATCTGTGACATTTTCCATTAGGCGGTTGTGACTGCATAGGTCAGACCTCTCCTGGCAGAAGCCCAAGTCACCATCACCTTTACACAAACACAGAGGAGACTTATGCCATTCCTATAGCTAAATAAAGTAATATTCCTATAATGAATACGCACTTTCTACGGCGAGCCTCCTTCATAACCCTCAGCTCCTTGGTCTGGTGGAAGATGTTCTTGGGTAGATGTCGGTGGCGAGCGATGCGTCGGACCTGGGGGTGGTGCTGGAACTTCTCCTTCAGCTTCTGACTGTAGTTGGTGGCCACCTTCTCTCTTGGGGTCAGCTAGGAGACATCGGGGAGGAAGAGTCGGTTAGATGGAAGTGAACAGTGGGGGACATGAAGAATGGACGAAGTGAGAGAGGAAATGAGGTGTAGAAGAGAAATTAACAAAAGGATTCAGAAATGAGACATAGGGTTGAAGCAAATAAATGTGATGAGGAGTGAACCAAGATGGAAGCTTCTTGGACAAGAGGACACAACTTAATTTCAATGGTGATGATTCCTCCAAACTAAAAGACTAAATAGGTATTTTTCATTATGTTTTCAGAACCCTTCCAAGCAAACATTGGCTAGACCAGAAATGGTAGTCAAATGGCAAAAATCCTGACACAAGAAATCTAATCTTAGCCCTAATTAACTAATTTGTGTGTATGTACAATAATGGGTAATAATGGGCAAATAAAACATTGAAAAAAGACCCTCAATGATTTTTACATTTTGACTGCAGAATACATGAATGCATATTTGTGTATACATTTCTTTATATTAAAGATTTTAATTAAGTGTGGAGAAGGCTACAAAGTGATGGCAACTGCTACATGTTTTATTAACATTCTCATTATGATCATTTAGTTATTAATGGGAATATTTAATAGCAGTTTTTGAAATAGCACTTTCAACTTTAGCACTGTACTCATGTGACACTGTCCAAATCATAATGGAAAGTTAAAAAAAAAAGGATCAAAATCAACGAGATAGCGTCTTTTTTATTCCAATAATTTTTTCAACTTGTCAAAACCTGGTGCCTACAATGCCCACAATGCACATCAACTTGATTCTCCCCACTTTACAGATTCAGAAGTGTTATGCTAGAAGAAATGACACTTCTGAGTAAGTTTTTTAACAGGTCTTTCTGTAACGTTTGTGTTGATTATTGATTATTATGGAGGATTGTAAGCTGCTGTTTGACATGCAGGAGGTACTGCAGTGCTGCAATGGAAACTGAAACAAGCGCAGATGTAAATAAAAGAGCAAAGAATACATTAAAGTTGTATAACCCATCATTGCTCATCCTGTTGTTTAATAAAATATGGTTGGGTTGTGACTCAGTAATGACTCAGTGTGTTTCTATAAAGGATTAAAGGTTGATTGCACCAGTTTAAAATAGCTTGTAATGATTTCGTTGTGAATATATCTCTTATGACTTGTTTTCTGAGCTGCCATTGTTATAGGTAAGATTTGAGAAAATAAAACTTCTAGAATAAAGATCATGATACTGGACTTCCTCACTAAGAAGTTTTGCATCCCTAGAACAACGCCACACTACTACACTACACTACCTTTGCTTCTTAGAGACAGCAGCCATAAGAAGTCCTTACATGGCCAGAAAATAAGACTTTTCAGGTAACTCAGATCTTCTTAGACACGTGAACAAACACTGCTGTTGTCTTACTAGTTTCTACTGTTGATTAGAACAAACAGCTGCAAACGGAAGATGACCCTTGCTGACTCTGCACGGCTAGAACTCCCCCTGGAGATGAGTCAGTGGTCTCGTAACAGGCATTTAACTTGTAAACTTGTGTCTATTCCTGCAGCACGGCTGTACTTAATGTCAGTTACAGAGTCTATGGTTTGTACGTATCTATGCTTCCAGTAACAAAGCATTTCTTGATGTGTTTTCCATCAGCTTTCCTTGTTCTGTGAAGTGATGTGAAAGGGGCATCAAATCATAGAATTTTACAAAAGCAGGATCAACACTGTGGCTCACGTGTTGTTGGAATGCACTGAATACAGTTTTTATTCTCTGAAAAAAGAAAAAGGACATCCAAAGAAGACCATGCAAGTCTAAAAAGACTCATCTTGTATTCAGCTCAGGTGGTATTTCACCGATTAGTGGCAGTTACGGTATGCCCCCTTCCATCATAAAACGCCGGCCCGTACAGTAAGCAGTAACTTCCGCCTGACAACCCGCTTGTTCAAAACCGAATCAATGTCTGTTAAAAAGTGAAGACACCAGCTCAACAACATCCCTCCCTCTCCATCTCTCATAACAACCAGCGGGCCCCTCGGACTGGTCTTGGCTGAGGCTGCCCTCCTCGAAGGCTTTTATTCTAATTAAAAGCAATGATTTGTCTCAGATTCAATTTGTAGGAGAAGAGCTGTTAGATGCTGATCCTGTTGGACTAAACTAATTCCCCTGGATACACACACGGTGAGCCTGCTAAACACTGTTTGTATAATCTCCACAAGATTGATATGAGACAGTGGAAGATGTTTCATTTTGATTTTTGTTTGAAAGGATTAGATTTAGAGACAGTCATTAGATATTAAGCAGCAAATTTAGGAAAGGACATTGGTTCTTAACAACTGAGATTAAACGGTGGGTACTCTTGTACATTAACCACAATGACAAATAGCTGCTGAACAATGAGTGTAGACAGCTATCAAGACGCAGAAAAGGAAAACTGCCTGAAATGTACTGCTGGAAGTGAGAAAAGTCGATCTACTTTGTTGCGTTTTCCATCCAAAAGTAGACTAGGCTGCAGAAAGACAACAGCAGACACTGAAACTAAGTTGTATCCAGTTCACTGCAGATGATAATGCCAAAAACTCCTTCTGTTAGGGAATATTGAAAACTTTAACCAATGACCCCAAACAGCAAATCTCATCTAGATGAAAAACCAAACAAGTTGACAAAAATCAGCTTAGAGAAACTGCGTCCAATGGAAACAGTGGTGACGGGGCGTTTTAACAGCTGGTGAAGCAGATTTAACAGACTGCAGGTAGTACAGTACTGTAGCCACAAGCAGAGCTGTATAAATCAAGAAGAGGTGTCACTCTGACTATCTAAACATACTTCAAGTTCTTGCTCTGTAGGATCAAAACCATGACGTTGACCTTTGCTAACCAAGGCATTCATCAGAGTGTCAGTGACCAGAATTACCTCAAATAAAGGATAATTATTACATAATTATATTATTACATTAGGATAATAATAAAGTTATTGTGGATACTGGAGAACATTGTGAGTTGAAGAAATAAATGAGTTGTAAACAAGTCATTATCTGAGCCAAAATACACATAAGTAGAGTAATTGTGATGGAATTTTATAGTTTTTTTAATTATGTACTTGAGTCATTTTAGTTAATTAACCTGCAGGTTTGTTTAAAACCAGTGGGGTTGTCTGACTGCTCGTGTTTCTTACACTCAAGTCAATGCAGGTTGTGTTTCAGATGCGTCTTTCGGTCGTCCATCTCGCGTGTGTCTCAGGAAAAAAGATCTACTTTAATCAATACGGCCTGTCTTAAACAGCGTAAGGGCTTTGGTTTCACTTGTACGGAAAGGTCCTTTAAGGCTTTTTTACATGTGTAGCTACATTGATTGTGTGTTGGGGAGCCAAAACTCAGGTAACCACACAGCGAGACTGATGCTGATGCTCTGCTGTCGTCACGCAGCACGTGTAGACGATGTCACCCTGTTAACAGATGTCAGCAATCAACTTGGTGAGTTCATATCTGACTTATGGCTAATCAATTAATATTAGGTCAAACAGGTAGGTAACATAGCTTGTGAATGTCAATCATCAATTCCAATGTTTCTAAACAATTCAGTTGCCTTTCCGTTTCAAATCAGTGACTTGTGATAAGTGCATCTGTATAAATACAATTTAAAATAAAAGCAGATTAATTCCACGTTTAAGACAAATTTACACAGTGGAGTCAAATCATGTTGCATGAAAAGTTACAAAGAAAAAAGTGATAGAGAAGCAGCTGATAGAGAAGTCATGATCAGTCCAACGGGATGCCTTTAGACAGAGACAAACCCTCGATTCAGCATTTCAGCATTTCTTGATAATTAAAGACCCTTTCAGTACAACTTGATTGTTAATGCTTCATTATGTTCCGAGTGGCCCCGCTTTAAGTGATTGGCCGATTTAAACTGCTGATAAGAGCATGCCTTGTCTGATCTCTTTAAGTGCAAAGCTTGCGAATAAATCTTCTCTTGCACAGTGACAGTAAAACAAGTGCCAAAAGCGGGCCAATTTTCCACTCTGGAGCTGCATTAAGAGAATAAGCAAGAGTGAATCCGATTAGGAATGAAAGATGGCTGTTGGAGATGGCACGCGAGATGCCATTGATCTTTATTATTCAGCCATAACTGGTATTTGGGGCATTGGAACACTTCCCAGCATTTTAAAGGAGTTTTATTTGACAGTTGTGCATAACATAACACTAGGGCCATAATTTCTGCTAACACAGCCTTTATTATCTGAATACGATATACAGGTGGGCGACATAGTAAAAGGAAAAACCTACAGAAAGTGTCTTAGTAAGTTGTTGGGCCACCATATGCTGCCAGAACAGCTTTAATGTGTCTTGGCATTGATTCTACAATCTGTGATCTCTGCTGGAGGGATGAACACTATTCTTCCAAAAGATATTCCCTCATTTGGTGTTTAGATGATGGTGATGGAGAGCGCTGTCTAACACTTCATTCCAAAATCTCCCATATGTGTCCAGTTGGGTTGAGATTTGGTAACTGTGAAGGTCATAGCGTATGATCCAGATCATTTTCATACTCAAACCATTCAGTGACCCCTCGTGCCCTATGGATAGGGGCATTGTCATCCTGGAAGAGACAACTCCCACCAGGATAGAACTGTTTAATCATAGGATAAAGGTGATCACTCAGAACAACTTTGTATTGATTTGCATTGACTCTTCCCTCCAAGGGGACAAGTGGACCCAAACCATGCCAGCAAAATGCCCCCAACAGCATAACAGAGCCACCGGATCCCCTTGCTGTAGGGGTCAAACATTCAGGCCTGTACTGTTCTCTAGGTGTATGCCACACATGCCAGTGTTTTCTCTGTAACTGTTTAGGCCTAACGGGCTGCTAAAAACCTGGGCCAGGTCAGGTTTTTCTTTAATGGCAAAAAGTAACACCAAATACCCATTTATTTAGAAATTGATAGCATTTGGGAGTCTCTGTGCCTGAGAAACTCTTGGTAGTGTAGCTCTTTTAAGGAATAAGGAAATGTGTGTGCGGTCGAGAGAGTTTCTACAAAGCACAAGCGTTGAGACCCAGGGAGACATGAAAGCAGCTGCTCACTAACAGCTACATGTGTTTACAGCAGAGGGCAGGAGGGAGGACAGACATATCACTCTGCTACTGTTTGCTGTGACTCTGCTGCTGCTACTGCAGATGGCAATGGAGGAGACACTTAAGTTTATAACTGTACCGTCCACCGTAGTGCAGCTTAATTGTACCATGCAGTGCACCTCACTGGAAGCATCTGCGTTCACTATGTTTCTCCGCACATTTATTCAGGTTATTCCTTTGATTTGTCCCCCTGTCTGTATGTGGCGCTCACTAACCAAGACACTAAGAGTCAGTGGAGATGTGTCTGAAAAAGATCAGGTCTGGCAGCTTGGGGCTTTTGTTCCTGGTTTTTCAAACAACTGCACAAGCTTTTCAGTTTTTTTTCTTTTTTTTTTTTTGAACTTCCACCTGCCACGAGTGCCGCTGTGCCAATTGGTACATTGTACTTATTGAGAGTGATTCTACCCTAAGTCAGCATCCATCAGGGCATTTGGCAACAGCGGTGCCGTCTCTCCTGGCACCCACGCTTACCCTGCTGAGGTGGGCACGGGGCCACGGCTGTGTTGAAGAATGCAGCAAACTCATAAAACAAAGTCAGGTAATACATTGGAGAGAGATACAGTATGTCTGAGAGTCTGAAAGCTGTTAACTGGTTAATTTATTACGGACAATGTGGGGAGGAATAACCGTGAATCCATCAAAAACTTACCTTTAAGATGAAATTCCATGCATACAGATGAAAAATGTAAGTGAAAGCAGGGGTTTATGCACTTTCCTGAGTAATGTAACCATCCTGGACTGTTAACTAAGTCAGCGGGTGTTATCAGTGTGTGTTATCAGCCTGTGTGTGGAGGGAAGGAAAGACGGGACTCACCACTCCCAGTTTCTCGGCTGCGTTGGCTTTCCACAATCGGATATTCATTTCATCAGAACCGCTCAGGATGTACTTGTTATCTGCAGACCACTTTACGCAGATGACGTGCTGCATGCGTTTGGTGTGGTACACTTCCCTGATGATCAAAAAGAGAAAAAAACAAAACAACTTTGTTAGCTTTTAGCAAACAGCCACATTAAGGAGAGAATCCAGCAATAGGACACACAGGGTTAAACACACTGAACAGGAATGCTAAGCTCCTAAAATCACTCCTCTTGGGTATTTAAATGTTTTATTAGACCAGAAATCTAAAACACAAAAACTTTACAATGATATATTAATTATTAAGTGATTGACAACATGGTGAGTGGGCTTTCAAACATGTTGGATGAACTATTTCTTTGATTCAAGTCTCACTGAATCACTAACAGAGTAAAATATGATCGAACAAACCAACTCTGACCATGAATAAATGAAGCAAACATGATAAACTTTACAGACCCCAGAAACAATATTATTAACATCATCAGCTATGTTAAAGTTACATTCAAACATTTATGCTGTTGCAAAAAACTATGAAGCAGAGCTCATTTAAAAAAAATGTGATTGGGGTTGTACTGACCTGCTGTGGCCACCGTCCTTGGGGAAGATGCGAATGGTCTTGTCAAAACTGGCCGATACAAACTCCTTGCCAGTGGGAGAATAGTCCACATCCAGCACTGCAGACACATGGTCCATGTGCACTATGACTGGCCGGTTCAGGTACCTCATGTCGTATGTGTAGAGGCTGAAGAAACAAAGAGACACAAACATTAGTCCTGTTATGCTATCATTACTGAGAACTACTGCAGCATGAGGTTAACTCACTTATAGTCTTCATTTGCAGATGTGAAGTAATAGGCTTCCATTGGGTTCCAGCATAATGTGTTGCTCCTCATTGTCATGATAACCTGAAGAGGAAAACAGAAAGCAGATACACATATTATATGATTGTGGAGACAGGTGGGGGAAAAAAGAAAAAAAAAGGAGGTATAGAGAGAGGTGGAGTCTTACCTTTTTAAGAGGTGCTGATTCTCTCATATCATACAGCACTATACTTCTGTCAGAGGCACAGCTTGCCAGAAGTTCAGTCTGAGGAAAAATAAAGGTTGTTACAGTCCAGAAATATAAAAAAGGTATCAGTGAGACTTCAGCTTAAAATAAGTGTCAATCATTTCAATGTGAGCTTTCAATACTCAAGAGTGTCTTCTCAAGAGAAGAGGATCCCCTTTTTTATATTTCTTTGGATTTGTGACTGTGTACTACAAATAAATATCTACTTTGGACCCATTGTCACAGGTAGCATCTATCCAGGAGCTGTGAGGAGTTGATCAGAGAATAATGTTCCCCTCTCATATTGTTTTATTATGACTCCTCAGATTAATTTTGTGACCCCTTGGAGAATAAACCGCACGGCAGAAACGGCAAAACCGTTCATCGCTCTGTGACAGAACCAGGCTCTTGTTAGTGCAGTGGATATTTGGCGGCTCACCTCAACGGGGTTGAAGCTGACAGAGCTGAAGCTGTCTACACCCCAGCTGAAAGAGCGGATGGGGCTGGTCCTCTGCTCGTCCCAGATGTCCACCTGCTGGCCGCATGTTGCAAACACACCGTCCTTCTGGTGATGGTCGAGCCCCGTGAAGACTGTCTGCAATGGACAAGCATCATTTATTTTATTATAGTAATAAAAATAATTCATTTATTCTCATCACATCTGGTCAGAGGTGAAGATGACTTAAAGAGCAGGATGTTACAGTAGCTTGATGTAGTCACAACTATCATTAAAATCCTACACAATGTTGATCATACCTTGCCCAGAATTGTATTAAGTGGCTCCTCTTCCTCTCCATAAGCTGGTGCCGCCATTTTCCATTGCTTGATAGTTTTGTCATCACCAACCTGTAACAGGCATCATGTTGAGATATAGAACACAAGCTCTATATTAAAGAATAGCTTCAGAATAAGTGTAATAATCCTAAAACACTCTTATGAGGGGCAGCATTCACCGTGAAGAAGGATGTTCCACAGTAGCGGACGACCATTCCCCGGACAAAACCTTCATGTGCTTGGAGGGTGTGGACACACTCGTGCGTGCTCAGATTCCACACTTTCACCTTGAGAATTAAATTAAATATTCAGTTAATGTTGTGCGCTTTATGTCACACTTTTGAAAGGTTTAACAAATGTCTAGTTGAGATAGTTACCTCTCCATCGCAGGAGCCAGACAGCAGAGTGGAGAGGCTCTTGCTGTGTTTGGCCATGCAGTTGACTCCATCTCTGTGCCCGTCCAGGGAGGCCAGGAAAGGCTTGGCGAACACCCTCTCCAGCTTAGTGGCATTCAGAGCCCGGGTGTATTCTCTACCCACCTCAAACGGGTGAAGGGTTGGGTCATAGTTTCTAGGGACTGAAATACAGACAATAGTTTCATGTCACAAGATGATATTAGCTAAAAAAAACAAATGGTAAGTCTCACCACAAAACTGCAATATGATAAACACACAAAGGTAGAGAAATAAACACCCCTTTTAATAATTATACAGCTTAAGATTTAGAATGATAGCTCTGTTTAGACAAATTACATGGTGTATTTCAACAACCAATATTGAAATATTTACATTTTTTGTGTTATAAAATTCTGTACTAAATGCACTCCCAGCAAACATACGACTTTATGAGTGATGCATTGATATTTCAAAGATTAATCACTCAAGTTAAGATTGTACTTGAATTGAAACATTTTCACAATATTATGTCATCCCAGAATATTGGGATTGCAGAGTCCATACATAAATATATATATATACATTCATACATATCATTTATTTTTTCACTTATTTTAAATGCCTAACTATGACCTGCTAATTCTTTATTTTCACCCAGTAACACTTTACTTCCAACACTTTCCTCTCAACCTACAATACATCATTACTAACAACTATAGATACATTTAATAAATGGCTTGTAGCAGTTATAAAGTGTAGCCATTATCAATTATTACTTTTTATATGACTACAACAGCGTTTTTCTCCTCTTACTGGCGCCAACAGGAGGACTTATCCTTGCTAAAAAACAACCTCAATAAAGGTTTATATGTGCTTACAGATAACATTAGTGTGTTGACACCACGTAGCTGGTGTTATAATGTAGCCTATAAATGCTAACACAAATGCTCTTGTTTATGTCAGACAGCTAATGCGTTGCTTCTGAGTTAACTACATTTCCTTCTATTAGCCACGTTCTCAGACTCTGTAACATTGCCTTACGTAACTACCATATTAAAAACAAGTATGGTGTTTGTCTTATAGCTCCTGTTTAAAGAGCAAAGCATTACAACTAGCAGGCTGTGATTAGCATAGCAGAGTTTAAAGTTTCTCACTTACCGCGCTGTATATCTAGTTTGGTCTCCCGGACATAGTCGTCCGGGTTCCTCGAGAGGACTTTGACTTTCATTTGGCGGCAGAACGAAATATGAACACACTTTTAAAACACAGTGAGATTAATTTTAAAGAAGAAAAATATCAGCAAGCACAGGTTTCACCAGCCATGTGTTGATGTAGTGGCGTTAAATTTTTTTTTCCACCCGCATTCTGTTAAGACCCGTCCTACTCTGCCTCTGATTGGCTCTGACCCTGACATTCTTACTCTAATCCAACCAATTGTACTCCCGAGACCCAAATTTGACCACTATAACCAATCAGTAGCAGAGTAGGGCGGGTCTCCACAGAAAGCGGGTGGTGAAGAAAATGTATCGCATTGCATTTTGGGAAATCCAGTACTTTTTTTTTTTTTCTAAACAGCTTTATTGAAACAACTATATAGGTTTACAGTAGTAATAAAAATACAAATAAAAAACAAATAAACAAATGTCTTGCAAAGATTACAATAGTGATACGTTTAACAGTTGTTTTGTATGTACATTCAGATACTGAATTAATGTTTAATATGGATAGTCAGCTCTTAAAAAGGATGGCTTGGTGGTTGCTTGGGAATTTGGATATAT
The DNA here is from genome assembly GCF_963691925.1 of Scomber scombrus. Taxonomy (NCBI): domain Eukaryota; kingdom Metazoa; phylum Chordata; class Actinopteri; order Scombriformes; family Scombridae; genus Scomber; species Scomber scombrus. Next base: position 6,660,866 of record NC_084976.1, read on the forward strand.
ATGAATATAAAATTATCAAAATAATAAAAGCAAATGAATCAAATAGACCTGCGAGCAAAAACTTCTGCCATACTCAATACATTCAGACAATATCATTTCAAAGTAATTAAAAGTATGTCCTCCTCTTTGCGTTATTGTGTAAGAGAAATAAAGAAACCGAAGCATCAAGTTGCAAAAATTTGCTTAAGTGACACCGGAAATGTGGTGACTTTTTTTCTTCCAAACAATTATTAATTAATGAAAAAACATCACTTCTTAAGTACTGTAGTAAAGGGTCTATGTATTTATATAACAGGTGATGATGATAATGTGATAATAATATTCATAATCATACATTTAATTTGTAGCACGCTTTTCATTGATAGTGAAAGTGCTACAGCATTAAAGACATGCAAGTATTTCGTTTAATATGACTTGAAAAAACCAGTCAAACAAATCAAAGAATATTTGATTTTTTAATCCATTTTATCTAGTTGATTTATTTTGAAGTTCAGGACCGGAAGTATATCGATTGGTTAAACAATGTGACAGTCACGTGACACTCGCAGCAAGGTCGAGCAGGGACTGCGCTGCTTGACATTTTGGACACCGCCACATGTGAAGAACGTGCTTTACGGTGAGAATGAGACAGTCGGGTGCAGACAGACCACCGTACCTCCACCCTGCAGAGACTAACAGCTGTTGTCTCACTGTTGTCATGTAGAGTAGCGCCAAAGCGTTGTAAACACAGCTAGGTTAGGTTCAACTGAGCTAGCTATAAGCTCACCACCGGTAAACATGGGTTCTGCTCCTAATCATGGTACCGTTCCAGAGACGGGACTGTCCAAAAAAGTCTCTGCTGTGTCGCTTGCCGGACACGTCCAGCAGCTCGTCAGCCATGTGAGGTTAGAAAACCTGGTGGCGGGACTGAGCGGAGGAGTGGTGTCAACACTGGTGCTTCACCCTCTGGACCTGGTCAAGATCCGGTTTGCAGGTATGAAATGCATCCATCAATCATTGTCTGATGTAATAATGTCATCAGCGACGCCATCACTTCCCGATTGATAGTTACTAAAATAGCTATGAACCTGTCACTTCTCTTCCTTGCATGGAAACAAATGACAGAACTCTGTTTAGAAATCTGATATTTTAAAATTGATGAGCTTATTGCTAAAGAAACAGTGCTGCTGTGACTTAACCTGATTCAATTTAGAAATGAATATGGTCTTAGGTTAAATTCGACGTAGAGATAATCAATCAAGCAGCACAGTAGTTCCACCAAATCTCCAACTTTTGTAATAACAACATTACAACAATAAGTATGCTTCTGTACATAATACATAGAGGATAAAAAAAACTCAATGAAGGAAATAAAAACCAGTAGCTCATGAATAAAAATGTATAGTCTTTCAGTAATATCATGTTTATTGTAACTTAAACAGGGTGTAACAATGTCATTTGTTAATGTCTTTTTAATGCAGTGAGTGACGGGTTGGATTTAAGACCTAAGTACAGTGGAATATTGCACTGTATGAAGAGTGTCTGGCAGCAGGAGGGACTGAGAGGACTTTATCAAGGAGTAACACCCAATGTTTGGGGTGCTGGAGCATCCTGGGGTCTCTACTTTTTTTTGTAAGTAAGCTTATAAATCTGCTGGAGCTGGACCATGCATGCATCATCATGTTATTTCTCATTCACAGTTGTAGTGGTGTGTGGGTATGTTTGTGTAACCTGCCTCATTTCCCACGCTTTCTTCCCCCACAGCTACAATGCAATCAAAGCGTACATAAAGGAAGGCCGTCAGACTGAGCTGAGCGCCACTGAACACATGGTGTCCGCAGCCCAAGCAGGTTAGTCTTATATGTATCCCAGCACCTCCCCCTATCCTATACCCCATCTATTCTAGGGCCATGTTATGTACAACATGTGACCTCTCACAGGGTTTCATGTATCTGCTTCCTGCTAGCCAAATTAAGTCAGGCTTCTCGTGAGAAAGAGAAAGGGAGTTTTTACCCTTTTCAACTGCAGGAAGACAAGCCTCTATGCTGTAATACTGGCACCGTACAGTTGATAAGTTAGGTGTGAATGCAGGGTTTGAATACACATGCGTTTTTATAAGTGAACCAATAACAGGACACAAGCTTTTTATTTTTCTGACTTGTTCATATCACAAACGATGAATATGCAGGCTGTTACATCTGTTCAATTTTGGGCAGCTGCTCTGCAGGTGCGTTTGATTTAGCTCTAACTGCGGTAACAAGGCTCAGATAAGCCTCCTGAATTTGCACCAATAATGCTGTCGAAATTTTCCGTTACAATTTCTACCTCAGACTCTATGATCAGAGGCAGAAAAAAGGCATAGAGGCATGAAGGAGAGTGCACAGTTAAAGCAGCATCACCCTTTTTTTGTTTTTGGTCCTCCACCCCCCCCCCCCCCCGACACACTTTTGGAGGACAACTTTATTTTTATTTACAGAACTAAAAAAAAAAAAAGTCAAACAACATAAGGAAGAGGTAAGGTAAATAATCAAACAGAAAGTCAATATTTAAATAGTAATACACCAGGTGTTAACATTAGTCTTTGATGGTAAATTAGTAGGAGGAGGGTTATTGTGTGGCCTTACATATATACTGACAAACAGACCAGCAGACAGACAGACAAACAGACAGATAGATAGATAGGTAGACAAAACAGACAGACAGACATACAGATGAAGAGACGGACAGACAAATGGATGGACAAGGAGGTAGCCTAACTAATTGGGGATTGTTGTGTATATGCTGCACATGTGTATGTGTGTGTGTACTCTGTATTTATAAGTGCTTGTATATATGTGTGGATATTTCAGTGATAATGATGATATTAATAACAACAGCAGCAACGAAAAAAAAATAGTAGAATAGATAAGAGAAAAAAGAGTCGTGTTGCAAGGTTCTGTGGAATTGAGATCAGGCATTTGTAAAGGTGGATTTTTGAATAAATGTGGACCAAGTTTTGTTGAAACGGGGTATGCTGTGATTAATTGATGCAGACATTTTTTCTGTTGTGATTTGATCTATTAACAGATTCTTCCAGTGTGTGATGTTCAGTTGATTTCTTGTTTTCCAGTTTAGGAGGATTGTTTTTTTTTTAATGTGATTATGTAATTTTACAGATGATATGTCTCCTAAGATGCAGAGCTGAGGGGATAGGGGGATGCAGCAGCCTAGTATATGTGATAGGTGATCTGTGACTTGTATCCAAAAGTGTCTAATTGGTGTACAGTGCCAGAGAGCATGCATGTAATTTTCTGTGGTGTGCTGTGTGCAATAAGTGTATTGATCTGATGTAGTGAAACCCATTTTATGTAATCTCTCACATGTGTAGTGTGTTCTGTGGTTAACCTTGAATTGAATGAGTTATACATTTGGGATTTTGCAGTGAGTGAAGCATTTTTGCATATTTGAGACCAGAAATCTGCATTTGGAGTGATGGAAAGATCCTGTTCCCACTTTGAGGTTGGGAGAAAAATTAAAGTGTCAGTAGTGTTTAGAAATGTATATACATGTACAGCCTGAACTATTTGATACATTACTTAGATCTGAGATTCAGGTTTGAGATCTTTCCAGTGTGCATATAAGAGTGGAAATAAGTTACTGTCATCTCCTAAGAGATAAGATCAGGAGTGTTTTTTGGCATGATTCATAATAATATAATAACATTATTACATTTGAAGAACTGTTGTATCATTTTGAAAAACAGGGCTCAGATGATATTTAGGAATCTAACATGAGTCAGAAAATAAGTAACCACACTGTTGATTCACTGTTTGCATGAGCCAACTGTGTGTGTGTTTGTGCGCGCTGGTTAAGGAGCATGTGAATCTAATAAAATAGCCAATGAACATACTCAGGAAAGCTGACCTCTTTGCCACATGTTGTCTGTAACAATGTCCTTTCCCTCCTCCTCCCTGTGTAGGCGTCCTAACACTCACCCTGACCAACCCCATCTGGGTGACCAAGACCCGGCTGGTGCTGCAGTACAATTCTGACCAAAGCAGTAAACAGTACAAGGGAATGATGGATGCACTGGTCAAAATCTACCGCCACGAGGGAGTGCCTGGACTGTACAAGGTTAGACATTCAGTGTAATACACCAATACATGACATGCTTATTTTAGTCTATGGCAGGAATTTGTGTGAAGTTGAAGTTTGATTGCTGCCTCATTGGTATAAACAAAACTACATCACATGACTCTGATGAAGTTGTGCACTGGTTCCTTCTCACCACTAGAGGGCAACAGCTCCACATATTTCTGTAGTAGAGTGCTTATAACCAACAAATTATGCTAATAATTGACAGAATTTAAAGCTGTATTCACCTAATTTATAAATGTTATCTGAATTCCTATTACTGATACAGAATAAGTGTTGCAATTTCCTCAGTGACAGTAAGAAAGCAGACATGGAGCATGAAACTACGGTGCAATGTGGTTTATATGTGAGAGGAAAAATGACTTGCAGAGCTTGTTCTTGTTGTAGGGTTATGTTCCCGGCCTGCTTGGTACATCTCACGGAGCGATGCAGTTCATGGCCTATGAAGAGCTTAAAAGGGAGTACAACAAATACAGGAAAGCGCCTTCGGACGCAAAGCTGGTGAGTCATTTAACCCGATGAGCCACAGACGGAATGGAGACATGCTCGGCCATAAGGCTCACATGTTTTCAGTTTATTAAGAACAAACCCACAGTTGATATGTTGTAGCTAAAGAGGTGACTCATCAGTTTTCCTCCTCTGCTCTCTTTACTTCCTTCATTCCCCATCACAGAATGCATTGGAATATATCGCAATGGCAGCCTTATCTAAAATATTTGCTGTGGCGACAACATACCCATATCAGGTGGTGCGAGCTCGACTGCAAGACCAGCACAATATATACAATGGTGTTATTGACGTCGTCAGACGGACATGGAGGTACGATACTGATCCACTCATCAACATCCAACAACTTGGTGTAATTGTGTATATCTAAAAACAGAAAAAGGTAGAGTAAAAGTCACGGCTACTTTTTTTTCCTCCTCTCTCCCCAGGAACGAAGGCGCCATTGGTTTCTACAAAGGCATGATCCCCAACTTGATTCGTGTCACACCCGCCTGCTGCATCACTTTTGTAGTTTATGAGAATGTGTCTCGTTTTCTTATGGGCCAAAGTAAATGAGGTCTAAGAGAAAGGAATGGACTCTAAGGACACACGACATGCTGGATACAGGAAGAAAAGCATCAAGACTGAAACCAGTTTATCTCAGTAACTGGACGGTGCTCCGTGCATGTGAATGTGAGAAGCGTTCATTTGTACTGAGAATGGATGAAAAAGTTGCCAAACTGAGCAGCAGAATCAGTGGTGGATTATTTTTCTACGCATTGTCAGTGATCATGTTCACGTCAATTTCATTCTTTGAATTTTGGGCAAAAGTATGTCGCGCTACATCCCAAAGGATGTATTATTGCTGTGATTGTACCCTCTTTTTTTTTTCTTTTTTTTTTAACTGATGTGTACGTCAGTGATTCAGGGGAGGCGTATCAAAGCTATGTTTACATTTGATATGTTCTGGCAGAGGAAAAGAAAACATGATGAACTTTAAAGTGCTGCATATCAACAGCAAATGAGAGATCTAAACGTGCTCAGGTTTCCAGTTGCATGCATGAGTGATATAAGTTTGTCGTTTTTAAATTATTGCTTTTTTTTGTTGTTTTTTTTAAACAAACCTCAACAGTGTAGATTCATCCTACAGTCGACAAGGTTATTTTTGTTTCCTGGCAAAAAACTATATTGATATTGCTTTATAACCACATTTTGTCATAAAATCTGAACTGTGCTTTTGTCTGAATTGTCTCACATTTGTAAATACATTAAATGTATTACTTTGTGGCTATATTGGATTAAGTGCATCATCTCCTAAACATTACAAGTAGTCATATATTTAAGGTCAAATTGTTATAAAAGATGACTTTATTAACAGTAATAATGCATATAAACAGGTCACATGACTACATGGTTTAAATAATGGCAGTGTCTTGTCACAATGTCTGTAAATTGGTCCCTTTATTCCAACAGCAGAAAAGCTACAGTACAAAGTTTATTTCTGGAAGACAGAATGACACAGTATTCTTGTTTATAGGCCTGTCAACTAATATAGTATTTAAAAAAAACATTCAAGTTACCATCAGTGATGCTGTGAGGCCTCAGCAAGCTGTACCTGATCATTTTGGTAAGCCAGATAACATGCTGTTATACTACCAGGACCGGTCGCTCCCTTTCATGTAACATGATTTATTTAGGAAGTTCCTCAATGATAATCCTGGATACAGAATTCCACCCTGTAGATGCATCACCTCTGGGATAGTCAGCGCAGGTCCCCACCCACACCGCCACGTCCACCAGCCCTGCTTTGACACCCTCACACATCCCTTCAACTGGCAGAAGAAAAGAAAAAAAGAAGACGGTGCAAATGAAATTCAGAAAACACCCAAACTGCCTACAGACATAAATAATGTTAATTGTTAGGTTTTCTGACACAGTGGTGAACTTTCCAGAACCTAAATGTAAGAGTGTGTGACTTTGCTTTAAAGTCTTAAAATTGTTAACAAGACGTTCTAGACTCCAGGGCAGTTAAACAGCCACTTAAAGGGATAGTTCCACATTTTGGGGTAATAGGCTTTCTTGTGTTCTTGCAGACTTCACTGGCTGTCACTGCCCTGCTGGCCAAGAAATAATCCGGCACATAACCACTTGACATTTTTCTAACTTTTGTTTTTGTACCGATTGAACAAGCAAGATCAAACGCTAATTAGTGCGCTTTAGAGCTGTTGGAAGGTGAACTTTGTTTCCTTTGGACAAGGCCGGGACAGCTGTTTCCTTTTGTTTCAAGTCTAAGCTAAGCTTAACTAAGTGGCTGCTGGCTGTGGCTTCAAATCTCCCATAAAAACTAACTGAGAATGGAAGAGAATAAATGAATTTCCCAAAATGTTGAACAATATTAACAATTAATAACAATACACACAAAATCGATGTTCATTTTAATGCCTCAAGAGTGCACTGTAAACATGACTCCAGTCCTACCTGAGGAAGTTCTGTGGATGTTGATGGTTGAGTTGAGCTCTGGACTTCCTTGGTCTAAGTAGATGATGGACTCTATGGGCAGAGGTGCTGTACACTCTGCTCCGTTGAAGGTGAAGTACCACCTCTGGCAGCACGCGTTCTTACACTTGAGTCTGAGGGAGCCGCTGAAGAGGACTCTGAGGGTGCTGTCTGTACGCATCTTGGTGAACGTGCAGTCCTGCAACACAGCGAACGAGAGAGTTTGTGCATGTGTTTTTTAAGTGATTGTCAACGCTTAAAATTTTATACTGCCATCATGTTTTGTCTTGTTTTTATGGAGCATCTGTCGTCTGAGTACAAGTTAATGAGTTCAGGACGGGACAGTTTCACCAATAATGTTGTGTGAAGCATGCATGCATGTTGTCCCTTACACTGTTTTCTATTTCTGTGAATGATTGAACTCCTCAGATTAAATCTCGTAGACTTGGGTAAAATAGATGATTTCATTGTTGGCATACGACTTTATGCAGATGATTATCAACTGTGCTGTCATATACTGCCCAAAATAAATACATAAACATTATTTTGGATGAGTATCTGACAAAAGGATATTGCTGTTTTGGTTAATTCAACATGAAAAACAGCGTAACAGTCTTGAGCAAAGTAAATGACCTTTCTAGAACTATAAGTGTGTGTCCTGTTTCAGATTTTGCCTCTGGCTTTTTTGGGGGGGTTCTTTTAACATTCACATTGTCAACAATTCATTACAGATCTACAGTATTAGGTTGCTTCTGGGCTTTCATTGGTTTGCACCACTGATGGGATAGAATGGGAGCCTCCAGAAATCAGATGTAAATGTGGGATGGTTTGTCTTTGAAGAGGTTTTTGAATGGAACTGAACAGTAGTTGGTTTATTGAAAACAGGCGACACTGTAATATTCATGACGCACAGAGCAAGTTTATGTATAAGGAAAGACGATGTTCGGTAAAAACAAATTACGTATACATTCTTGTCAGACATGTTTCACCACTGCAGTGATATGTTTGGTGTCTTCTGAGTCCATGTGTGGCTATGTGTGACACATTAAATAACATAATTAACTGTGAGAATTGAGACACACATCACATATTGTACCGAGACACTCACAGCTACTTTACCCAGGTCGATCCCATAATTCAGTGAGTTCCAGGCACACTGCTTGTAGTTGGGTCTCCAGGGTTCTTCGAAGATCTCGCTGATGCACTCGCCTTTCTCACCTTTGAGTCCGTCGCGACCAGGGATGCCCGGCGTTCCCGGGATGCCGTTGGCCCCTGGGTTACCGTCTCTGCCAGAGGTTCCTGCTGGCCCCTGAAGGCAGCTGCCAAACTGGAAAAAACAATGAAGAGAGGAAGAAGACGTAGAAATGAATGATGAAACAAAGACATGGCAACATCAGCAGAGTATATTGTTATCTAATTTCCTGATTCAGGTTTTTTTAATTCCTTATTTGGGCTGCATGCGCCGCAGACACCTAAATGTTGCCAACCACTCAACCATCACACACAAGAAGCCAGATAAAACCTCATTTACAAGACATACAAACAATAAAACTGCCATCGGCCTGATCCTGGTTTATGGGCAGAAATAATTGTAAAAACAGATGCGATCCAGATGATGGCAAAGCAATAGAACCAGCACCCATTAAACCATTAAAACCACTAAACCATGAAGCGAGTGTAGGACAGATTGTGTGTTAATGAGGAACTGAAGGCTCGGTGACGGCCAAAATGAGTCGGTGTCTGACCGCGCATCTCTCGGTTGATTCATTGTCCTGCTGAATCTGCTGCAATGTTTAAACAGATGTCGCATCTACTCAAAAGTGACTCAAATACACACAGACACACCAACAGAGACAGGGGAGCTTGCCAAAACTGCCCTACCACGTACAGAGATAGACATAATGTGTTCCTGAAAGAGACATTTTGTCCAGCAGATTGCAGTGTGTACTGTAGGTTAGCAATCAAAGCTTTTTTGTTTTAGTTGGAGTTGGATTTTAGTGTCTATTGCGGGTTTTGTAAGTCAGGAGATAAACACACTAACATGTAGAAGTGCGTCCTTGGCCTTAACCATTCTGTTGCAACTTTAGTCCTCCCCGGTCAAAACTGCCTCGGTCTGGTTTGACTGTTTATAAAGCATAAGGTATAAATTATCACCCAATTCTGTTTTAGACCTTTTCAGCCAACTTCATTCCAACTCATTCCCACAGGTTTTACACATATCTTTGGAAATTACGGTAAATCGACCTCATTTAAATGAAACTACACCTCATTTTTGAGTTAATGTCTGTTGTCTTCCCAAGTCAAAATTGACCCAAGGACAAAAAGAGGGTTAAGCAAACACTGATGCCAGAGGGATTTGGATCTGGGTTTTTGTTGGGTCATTGCTGTCCTTTTACTCAGCATGCAGCTGTGGAGCAGTTGGGGGGTACGTGGCCAAAAGGCATCAAGTCAAAAAAGTTCCCATGCAGGAGAGAAGAACAAAGAGCTTTTGCTCCGGTTTCAACATTGTGTCCAGACTTCAATCCCGGGGGTAAAGTCAAACATTTTATTTCAGATGTTGTGAATCTAAGAAAAAGTGAATTGAAGAGTGAATTACAGTATTTTGATGTCTGCTGCCGTGAAGCAGATGGTTGAGCGTCTGTTTTAAGCATCAAGCGGCTTTGCTGGAGCAACCTGGAGATGTGACATCATCTCTATAGGAAACTGGGAAGCCTGCGATCAAAACCAGTAGGTTGTGGGTTGGTATGCATACGCTGTAATGGATCTGGAATTTGCCTTAATGAAAAAGACACTAAGCTCCTTGGGTAATAGCTGGCAAAGTGATGGAAATACTTTGCATTGGTTGATATTCAGCAACTTTAAGGAAACTTCCTAGTGTTTTATTAGGGGTTGGATTTTTGGAGAGCTTTCAAAGCAGTCTAATGAATGGAACCACTGTCCACTTAGCTATACACAGCTGACTTTTGTATTAGCTTCCACTCTGGTGTTTCTATAGTGGTGCTGCCTGCCTGCATGAATTAAACTCCAGCCTTGCTAAATATTAGTAGCATACAGCCCATTACTGTAACTGAAGCATAAAGGCGGCATTTGCAAAAAAAAACCTGCTGAGGTGTCAGTATTGTTTCATGCATTACTCAACACTGAAGCGTGGACTGAAGCTCTGCCAGAGCATGCAGACGGTGGACTTTATGCTTTTGCTTTGATAGTTTTTTAGATTCAAAGGATCTAGAGAGGATATGCAAAATAGGATTTTATGATTACCATGTTGTTCAAATTAGTAGATCTTCTTCCCTCAGCGTGTCTAGTGCAGTTGGGCTTTTCTGCATCATTTCCAGCACACTACAGATGGCAACATAACATGCTATTCATTATATCCTTCCAGTGCGGTGAGAAAAAACTGTATCTCAGCTGAGCTACAAGGCTTTGAAGGTCTGCGAATAGCAAACGCTTGAACTTAGTGGGTTCTCAAAGTGGGGTGTGCAGACTTCTAGGAGTCCCTGAGGGAGGTCTGCAGGGTCCAAGCAAAATAAACAATAGTTTCACTTTCATTTGGTTCCCAGGAGATAAGTGAGAGAATGTGTGAACAGTCTGTTCCTCCACCTACAGCAGAGATGGTTATGTCATTCTATACAAAAATAGAACTGGGGAGTGTTGGCTTTGAGAATTAAATAGTTTAGAATGTGGTTAAATAATAAATAATTTCACCCCAAAATCAAACCTACATAACCTTTTTCTTAGTGGTCAGAAATACAGAGAGATAACACAGAGAGGCAGACAGTGAGTCAGACCCCAACTTCCTGTGAGGAATTTTTGCTGGAGAGCAGCCAAACCTGGAATAATAGAGAACCAGCTGACCATACAAAAACCTTAAAGAAAATAAGACATTTCTCATCTCTGGCTGGTACCAGGTCATTTTGGAGGCCATTTTAGCCACAGTGGTAACCACACAGTTATACTAAAAGCCTAAAAGGGGATCATGTGAATCAGCACAAACTTTTTTTTGTGTGTGTGTTTGTCCTTTTTGGGGGAATTCAGTCGTTTAAAGTCACTTTTGGCAAAACAGCAATGCATGACACAAGCAAACACGATCTCATGATGAGTTTAAGAAACATAACATGCAAAGTGCCCTATGCATTTAAAATACAAAAAAAAGTGCGCTTAATGGCAATAAAGTCATTTTGTGCCATAATGATATATCCACGTGACAGCTTCTAGCCACAAATTCAAGCCACAAAGCATCAGAGTGTGCCACATGTCTACTTTTAGAAAGAAAAAGAAAAAACGATAGGGACTGCATGTTATCTTTCTATAATCTCTTACCTTATCCGCGTCAGGATCCTTTCGGTATCCTCTATTTCTCACCTTTTCCACGCCATAAAGAGGTAAAGCCAGGCACACAAGGAGCAGCAAGCGGGCAACGAGAGGAGACATCATACAACAGACAACGGACAGCTGTGTGTGCGCTCTCTCTCTCTCTCTCTCTCTGAAATCACAGGCGACAGTTTGACTCCAGCTGCACCTAGTTTTACTCCAGAGGAGGGCAGGACAAGCGGGAAGGAGCCAGTCAACTTGCAGGAGCGCACTCTAAGGAAAAAACCTCTCCTAACATCTCAGGGACATTCATATGAGCAGTGCCAGAACGCTTTTGGCATACTTTTAATATACTGATGTGGCCAGATGTGTGTCTACTGTCTGGCATGTGTTAAATGTGTAAAATCTATTATAATAAAGATACTGTATTAATGACACACAATTGCCTTTATGTTATGTGATCTATTTCTTTTGGATGCCTGTGTTAAGCAGTATTGGTTTATATATATGTAAAGACAAAAACACATACATTCCAACATTTTTTATTATTTAGTATTTTATCAAAATGAAATGCGACTGATACAAAATTCAATTCACAAGATAGGCTACATAAAAAACAGCAACATGGCTCACAAAAGAGCATTTCATAGAGTACACTAGGTCTAGATACATCATAAGCAAAGAACCCCGTCCACATGCCAGAATAACGATATACAATGACATGGATTCCCTTTTCATTAGTGTCATTGGGATTGTTCGGTCTCTCCCAAATATAAAAAGGTAAATACAATTAAGACAAGGATGAATTCCTTACAGCAAAATAGACAGTACAGCATGAGACAGTTGGTAAAATAACTACAGAAGGAGAGATATATGGTTTGTGTGTTTTAAATAAACCCTGAACAAAGTCTTAAATCCTTTTTGTGTGTGTTTGTTAATGACTATTCATGCTTAATAATCAGTGGTTTGTGCTTTCAATTACAAATAGTGCAACGCCTTTTTGATTTGTTTCCTATTGATTCAAAATCATATGAATCTGACACCTACACTGGAAGCATGTTCAACCATCACGCATGTCAAACATCTGTAGGTTCTTTGAAGATCTTTGAAGGTGAGGAAATACTCAAAGGAAGGCACATTCTTTAAAAAAAAAAAAAAAAACTATAAAGCTATACTTGATCCAAATTCACAAGACACATCTTTGAAGAGGAACTGCAGAATATGTGTTTTTTGTACAACAGAAACATGTAGGACACTTGAAATAAACATACAGTTAAAATATGTTTTTTAAGAAAAGTTCGTCAAGAGACTCACAAATTCAACTTGGTTTAAAAATCAAAGTAGTAAAAAAAGTAGCATACTGTGTGTATTACTACATGAGCTTTAAAGACAAAACCCCCCATTACAGGAAGCAGAATAAGACATTCAATACAACTGTTTACCACAGGAAGACTTTCCTTATTCTGAATGTTTGGTAACATCATGGCCTCTTAACAAGATTCTCAGTGTCACGACTAGTCCAGTGAGAGACTTAATTTCTAAAAAATAGAATATTTACACAAATATTGCATTTATTCACTAATATGTATTCTACACAATTCAGCTACAAATCTACCAAACGGTAGGACTAAAGTTGTTCATGCATGCTATAAAGTAAATGACCATTGGTAGTTGTATAGCTGAGTTGCAGCAACATCCTCTGTACACTGGTCCAAAATACCACATTTAAAATACTTGAGGTACTTTTTTTCTGGCCATGGAAGTTCACTGACTACAATTTAACCAATGCAATTATGATCATGTGTATAGAACTAATATGATGTATGATAGTACATGGGTTGAAACAGATGCATCAACCAACATCACTTGTCTCAGTGGTTTCAAAGTTGGATGGATAGATGGATGGAGAGATGTATGGATGGATGGATGGATGAATGGATAATTTTGGTGGTCGGATGTCTCAGCAGTTGCTGTCCTTTGTGTCCTTGCTCTCCTCTGGCACCTTGTGTACCAGCTGGTGGCTGGATTCTTGGATGCTGCTGCTGAGTGATCGGTTTAAAGCTGAATGCTGCTGCCTTACCTCTGACAGCTCGCTCTTTGGAGTCATCCTAAACCAGCCAGGACACATTAGACATTATTAGTAGTTATTAAATGCACAGATATTGTATAATACAGATTCTGTATAAGCATACTATGAAACAAACACAATCACATGTTCAAAATAGAGAGGAGCAAAAAGATCAAACTTGTAACTATTCCAGCTATACTTCTCATCCGTCTCACTTACCTCCCATCTGGGACTCTGTGTAAGCTCTCCGAGCGGCTGCTGACCTTACTGGAGTTTCCCCCTTTGCTACGTCTCTCTCCCCCCTCCCTCTCTCTCTCTCTCTCCCTCTCTCTGTCTCCGCGCCTGGAGCCTCGGCCGGAGGTGCCCCTCTCCATGTGCTCCCTGGCTGACATCTCAGACAGGGAACCTTGTATGTGGGGATCGTGATTGCCCAGAGCCGAGGTTCCTTGATTGGTGGTGGTGGCGGCGACGGAGGCGTTGGTGGTTGCGATGCCGGTGCTCGTGCCCATAGATTTAGAGATGACCTTGAGCTTGTGGGAGCTCGGCTTGTAGTGCTTCTTCTTGTGCTGGACACGGCTGTTGTGCTTGAGGAAGAACTCGCAGGACTCCTGGAGCACCCGGCGGCTCTCACTGATGGGACTGGGAGTCACAGAGCATGACAATGAAATCAAGCCACATATTTAATTGTCATGGAAACTGAATCTGAACATGTAGCAGGACAAATGGTCTTACTCTCTCTTGCGGGTCCTGTTGAAGAAGTAGGCCCACTGTGAGCACGTCTTTTTGCTGCTGACCCAGAACACTGCAGATATTCCAACCACCAGCGTCATCAAGTATTTCACCAGAAACAAGGAGAGGTCAGGACGGTCATGCTCTGTTGTCTGAAAAAAAAAACCAGAGATGAAATGGAATCCTTGTGATAGTACGACTGTGTGGACATTAACAAATCCAATTTTTTACTTAAGACAAAATCAAGCCTTTGAACTTTTCGCCTGAGGTACTGACATTTGAAAAAGACTTAACTAGTTTGTTTTTCTGTTGTGTTGCCCTTTTCACAAGTGTTCTTATATTTTCTTCTCTCTCCTGTTTTCACACAATACTGCAGCACACATTAGTTCATGTTTTACACATGAACAGTTGAACAGTTCACAGATACATTTTTGGAAAATTTTAAAATTGTAACAAACATAAATGGAATATACTGCATTGTACGTGTTTGTTAGATTTTCTCTCTAGTTGTCTTGTTTTATTTTGGGAATTTTAAGAGCAAATAAGAGTGTGTATTGCTCATAAAATTGTGCCCTTGGCTGTAGAGTCACTCTTCTGGGTCTGATGGTTTTTATGTGGTGTTTGTTTTATTTTCATCCCGTTACTTTAACATCTCATCAAACCTCTGTATGTCTAACAAACATTTTAGGTTTCTGTTAAATGATGTGATCAGACCATGCCAAGAGGTTCGTTTGATCACCACAGTTGTGCGTGTGCTAATATTACTGACAGGATAAAACTATTTTCAGCTGCTTGTAGTTTCATTTTTTGTAATCTGACCTTAATTTTTTTGATAAATGGTGTAGGAATCATTTAAAGCCTTTTGGATTATGATGACTATTTTGTAGCTTTATAACATGCTTTGACTCTTCCCTTTTTTAAACATGCTAACATTAACTTAGTGCTTTCCTCTAGTCAACCATGTAAGTTATAAAGTCTATTCTAATCTGTCATTTGGCTTTAACTTGAACCTCTTCAGTGAGTAAATAAGCCTCAGCTACCTTGTATGAGCAGGGGATGCTGTACTCTTGACAGCGGTCGTTGATCCAGGTGTTCTCCCAGGTGCTGCGGTGACTCAGTTCGTAGGTGTAGCAAGCCAGCAGGGTGACCAGCGGGACCAGGTAGAGGCAGCTGAACACGCCGATGCGGATCATGAACTTCTTCAGCTTCTCCTGGTTGCGCTCGTCGTGTTGGATGACCTGCCGGACGTGGTTGAGAGAAACGATGCCCGCCAGGATGAGGCAAAGGCCGACCACGACGCCCACGCACAGGGGAGCCAGGACGAAGTAGCGCAGGGCGTCCAGGTCGTAGAGTCCTACGAAGCAAACCCCGCTGATGTTGTCCCCTTCCACTTTGTTGAGGGCCAGCAGCATGACGGTCAGAGCCCCGGGGATGCCCCAGGCAGCAGAGTGAAACCATACCTAAGGACAAGAGGACACAAAAACATCGTTAAAAGCCTAAAGCTGAACCCTTTTGAGCAAAATCTAAAATGTACATTCATTTGAGCTACTATATTTGAGTATCTCAAAATGTGGACTGGCAATCCTCGTTCAAAATGAGCTCCTTATAATCTCCCTTTGTTGTCCTTTCTGCTCCAATCTCCTTTCTCCCCTCTGTTGCTTCCTTCTGAGGCAAAAATGCCACTTACCGCTTTTTTCTCTATGGCCTCACAGCTCCACTTGGGTCCAGCTGCCAGGAACCAGGTGATGGTGAGAATGACCCACCAGACGATACCTGCGATGGAGAAGAAGTAAAGGAGCATGAAAAGCAGAGTGCAGCCTTTACTCTGAGAGCCTAGCACCACTGTATCCACGCCAGTAGGATGGGCCGCCTTGGTGCAGGCCGCGTTGTTCCCCAGCAGGAAGCCGATGAAGTAGATGAGCGAGACGAAGCTGTAGCAGACGGCGTAGAAGATTATGGGCCGCTCGGGGTAGCGGAAACGTTTCACGTCGATGAGGAACGTGAGGAAGGTGAAGAGTGTGGCGCCCAGGCATATGATGGAGCACACGCCAATGAAGCTCTTGGCGAAGTCGATGTCGTGGGGTTTGAAGTACATGTTGGAGCAAGGCGGAGCGCAGTCCTGGGCGCCCAGGAACGATGAGCCGAGGCCCGGCTTTGTTTTCAGCTGCAGGGGACACCAGAAGCCCAGGTCCCTCTTAGCTGATGCAGGGCTCATCGGGGTGGTGACTGGAAGCTCAGAACCATCCGGGGAACCACATGGGTCTAATCTAGAGGACAAAAATACATTTATGAATCAAGAGCCTCTGCTGTTGCTTTTGTGGATCTTCTATAATTGTGGTTCTCTTACTTGTCGCACTGCAGCTCGGGCGGCCAGCTGATACCGAACACTCTGATGCTATCCTTGCAGTCGGACACAACGGTCTCACACTGCTCTCGACACGGACGGATCACTTTGTTCTCCTCGGTGCATGCTGGGAAGAAGGCCTGGCACAGGAAGTGGTGTACATCTGGAGAGCAGCGGAGGTTGGCCATAGGCATGAATGGCTGGGAAGAGATAAATTCAATTATGATCAAAACAAATGTGACACTGTTGCAGCTGTGGTTCCTGCTTGCATCAAGTAGATGAACTCACTCAGTATGTTCTAAACTTACTAGGTAAGTACAGATACACACGTTTTATCATCGTCACACACTTGTTTTGTGATATAACACATGCCTACAGTCGGCAAAGAATGACAAATCGAACATTTTTCACACTGCTCTTGTCACTATATAAATGAATTTCACTATGCAGGCTGTGGCAGTGGCCTGCAGTGTGTGGAAACGTTGGATTTAAACATTTGTTTTCTCCACAGGAAAACATCTGACCATTCCAAGCAGATAGCAATTAATCAAGATCAATCTGAAGAGACAACCCACAGCTTGAAAACAGACATACTTTTCCCCTCTGGTTTGATTATGGAACCTTGTGTGCCAGAATAATGCCAGACATTTTTTTCTTGTGAATTGAACTGGATAATTTCACCTCCTCGGACTAAAAATTAACTTGTTAATCCCATATTTACCGCATAGTGCCGGTGATGATTGGTCATTTTAATTGGTCATAAGCCAAAAAGGCTTTACAGTAAGGTATTAACTTTGTTTTGTTGAGCTGTGGAGCTCTACAGCGCCACACAAAGGGACCATTCACTGGCTGGGAATCGTTTTCCTCCGTTTCAACACCGTGGTCAAGAACTTGGGAACTGGGGGACGAAGGGGGGTTGGTGTTGCAGTATAGGTGGCAGGAAATGGGAAATGGGCGCCCAGACGTTTGGAAACACATACACACACACAAAACACAGACAGGCCAAGAAGACTGGATAGCACAGAGTTGTTGATAGGTCAGGCTGCTGAGGAGCCACAGTATTAGCGTGTCTACTCCATGTGGGGGGTTATCAGTCAGTGGCATAAACATCCCACAATACTTTGTTCACTCAGAACTTCTATTGTCTGAATCGTCTGAGACAATCCAACCTAATACACACACAGATAGACTAAATATTTGTACACAAAAACACACACACACACACACACACACACTCCAACACAGTCTACTATTCAATCTTTCTTTTTTTTTCTCTCCTGAAATCCAGTCTGGCAGTAAGCCCACATCTCTGGGGCCTGGGCTTGCCCCCTCTGACAGTAAGCGTCCTTGTTTCTCTCCTGTGGAGGTCCTGGACTCCTTCTCAATGAGCTCCTCTTGCTCAACAATCTGACCTTTTATTTGCTTTACTGTAAAAACCGCCCCCGATTTCAGAAACCTGCAACACGTATAACACGAAAAAAGATGACATTATTCACAAACACGGGCTAAACACTCACTTTTCAAACTTTCACTTAAAGTTTTAAGACTCGCAAGTGCTTCCTGTCTATCACAATATACCAGTTAATCTTTTTGTCCTCTTTGTATTCTAACACTTCAAACTCTTCTGTGTCAAAAGCTGGCAAACACTAGCGGAATCTGGGACCAAGGGCGGAAAAAGGTTAGCCCTCCTCCGGAAAATCCTACTGAGAGGCTGGACTAAGCCCGGGCTGCAGCACAAGTCTGTTTGATTACAGTGTCGGGGATTTGTGATAAATCACTGCATATTTTCAAAGAGAGCTATGTACAGTATGTAATGTTGAATGTAGGCCACAGAGTGTAAGCATGTCACCTGGGAGACAGGACCGTAGAGGTAAGACTGTGTAGAAGGGGGAGGGGGGAGGGGGGCAATGAGTGAGTGATTAACAGAGAGAATACTCATTGTGGTATGCAGGGTAGGCTTTGTGTGGGACTGGGCGTGTCTCTCCCCTTCCTCCAGAAATCAAAGGCCCCACACAACAAAGTCGATAGAGTTGCCCGTGGCCAAGGTTGCTGTGAAATAAGAAGCCTTTACCTTTGCCAGATGCCACACAAAAGACTCCTTCAACAGATCACTGTTCACGCTCGACACTCTCACACCAAACATGTGTAACCCAAACTCTGGCCTTAAGGAATGCCAGGATACAGGATGCAACTACTATCAGAGAAATGTCTCTGCTGAGGAGAGACACAAGACAGCATTGAGTCTTTAGGCAGAAGAAAACAGAAAACCGGTTTGTAGCCATCACAGTGCTAAAGGTGTTAGGACAAGGACAACATAACAGAGTCCATTCACTCACCATTTACTTCATGCACATTTTACACTGAACTAGACCGGTGACTAAATTTGCAATTGTCAAACTCAAATTTGAGTTCTCACACTTTTTGTGAAATTAAATATACATTATAATTATACTTATATATTATAATGAGACACTGCAGCAATTATGAAGATTTCCTTTCAATTTAAATCTTCCAAAAGAGGATAAAACTTTTTTTTGAATGTATTTGTGGAAACAGTGTCTAAACTTCAAGCTTATGAGTGAGTGTTTCTGAGTGACGGCCGGTGTTGCTAGGCACATGCTGCAAACTTCTGTGGTTTGCATTATGTCTATACATACTATACATTGATATATTACATTTTTCACTAAAGCATCTATCCTATTATAACATTTGAGGGGACTCATCATGTTTGTAGCAAGCCAGGCTAACTGTTAAATGTAATTTCAACACCTGCTGAGGTGCACACTGTTCATCCTGTCCTAAACTACATAGAGGGTCTAACTATACAGCTAACCAGCTAACAACAGTGGCTGCTGGTTAACCACCTGTGTGGAGGTTGAAACTAGGAAATACTACAAACCAATATGTGTGCTTGCCCACACAGAAATCTAACCAATCAGTAGTGACATTTAAAGCTGTAAATGTGCAAAACAGCCCAATTTGGATTAAAGTGGAATTATCGCTATAAAACATGTCTGCTCAAACAACTGCAGTCTTTTTGAAGATAATCCTGATGTTTTTATTACGAAGCAACTTCAATGGCAACTTTCAGACCTGAGTACGCAGTGTGTAACGCCCCTCTAAAACATCTGCCTTGTAGGTCATTGACATCAATAAGAATGTTCTTCTTTCTTAATGTAATTTACTTTTTAAAGGACACTACATTATTTGTTCCAGGAGGAAGATGTTTGAGTCGGCTCAGCTTTAATGTGGCAGTGTATTGTTGTTGTTTTTGTCCTGTAGCAGGATGATGGTTATGGGAATTCAAGACTAAACTGCACAGATTCATCGTTTCAACATTTGCATTACTGGACAGTGCTCAATAACAATTAGCCATGATTTGTGGACAAACTATGGCGGATAAACTGTGTGTGCCTGTCCTGTTGATGACCATTACAAAATAGTAATTACGGTTCAATCAATATGCGCGTTTGAACACTGAGAGACGCTGGCATTTAAGGACTGAAGCCACTAACAGCACTAATAACAGCAATTATTTTGAGATGATATTCATTATCTTTAAATGTGACCAGAATTTGAATTCAGGAAGCTTTTTTTTTTCTGACATCACTGGCCGACATAATTACAATATAATAACAACTCTCCATAGAAACTCAGATTCATGAGATCCTTTAAAGTGGGTTAGCAGCTGTTTCCCCCATTTATATACATTTTCCTCCTTTTAGAAACACACTTAAAGGTTGGAAAAATAATCTTACTCCACATTGTTTGACACTATAACATATACAGTATATTCCTGCTCTTTATTGCATAGAGTTATTACGGTTTAAGGGATTAAGTAAAGTGGCCAAAATCACTATCAAAGGCAGGGGGAAAATCTTTAACACGTTAGGCCTGTAAATCAAGAAGTAATTATTATTTTCATGAATCCATTTTCAGGAAAAATAAAACACATTGTATTGGCAGGAAACTACTCTGGCTAATGCCCAACAAGGCCAATATTGGCACAATATATCAACAAATTGATATATGGGCCTTATTTAGTGGCAATAAATAAAAATTGGGGGTAATGACATGATGACTTACATCCATATTACTGGCTGCAATATCCTGATCGTAGTGCTCCATCATGTTGGGAAAGAAAGTCATGTTGTAGGGCATCCCCAGGCACCGATGCACTTTGATTGGCTCACAAGTAAACAGGCTGTGGGCACTGCAGCCTCCTGCCCATAACAGAGCCAGGCACACCCACAGCGGTCCTGGCATCAGCATTGCGTTGGCTGATAGGGAGTGTGTCTCAGTGAGTGTGTATCTCCTTTCGTGGTGTTAACTAGAGCAAGTTTGTTTTTGGCTCAGTGTGAGGATATCTTGGCCCAAATGTTGAATTCCCCTTGGCTCACACTGTCAACCGCGTTCCACTTCCCCTGGGCTCATCTTAATGGAGACGGCGGGTGCAGCAGCAGCAGGTAAAGCTTTCCCATTAGTCCCCTGTTTGGTCAGCAGGTGCTGTCACTGATAGGAATCCCACATCTCTGAAAGGAAGAAAAAATATACAGAACTGGGTTTATACATTCAGGTACAGAAGGACATAAGCTTATTTTGAAAGGTGTGTTTTGCTCTACAACCATATTTTGTTAAGATTTATCTTCAGGAAGCCCAGCTGAGAAGATTCTTGTGATAGATTATTGCTACACTTACTCCAGAACTTCAAGATAGAGATACGCTGAAGCCCTATCATCAAAGCAGTTTATCATACAACCGCTCATTGTGCTGTCATCTAGAGGATGAAAATTAACTCCTCATATTTCTCCTACAGGTCCCTTGAGGTCCCAGGCTCTGGGTTTGGCATGCACTGCTTTGAGATGAATCAGTCAGATGGATTTAAGGGACCAAAATCCAGTCAATCCCCGTGCAGGCTTTCAACTGCACGCACGCACACACACTGGGTGGGGAATGCTAAAGATCCAGGGTGATTCAGTAGAATGAGTCTCGGCTTGTTGATGCACATTAAACTTCACATTAAAGTGTCAGAGTTTCACGAACAAGAAGAATCTTAAATGGCTGACAGCCCAGTGAATACAAAGACGCAGTATTAGTAGGTTCAGGTTGATGTGCTTGGTAGTTTTATAAAGGATAACAGTTGTGGCTATATATACCACCACATACACTTGTCCCATACAAATAAGCTAAACACACTAATTCAGAAAGTGGTGTCAAAGTGAGTGGGATAATCCACTTAAATGTTAACCGTTCTGTGGAGGCTATTGCGGTATGTAAAATAGCCAGTAGCATGCAGTTCTTTGTATAAACATATGGTATTTTACAATAGAGACATTACTCCTTATTGTTTATACAGGTGCTTGAAATTCTGATGTTTATCGCTGGTGGCAAGAGTTTACTTAGTGTTACCACATTCCTGTTTATATGATAGGTAACCATATTCATTACAGTGTGCGTTGAAGTCCTGTAAATTCCTGTAGCTGGCCTCAAATACTAATAGAAAGCAATTTTAGCTGATTATTAGCATAAAGTGTTCGGTTAGCACATTAGCAAATGATTGAGAAGAGTAGCAAAACAAATGCTTAACACGAAACGTTGCCAACAACAACGAAGCTGATATGATACGTGAGTAAAAACACAGTTAACAAATTCATATCATGTAACTAATACCCTGCATACTCCCGCAGTTTAGCAACTGAAATATATGTCAGTTTGCCGGGGGCTGTGTCGCCGTTTTCCCGTCATTCACACGCCAGCTGCGGGTAGAGAGTACAGTAAACATGCCTGTCTCGGTTGCTGCTGCCATGGGTCGGGGGCCCCAGTCAACTTCGGTAGCTACAACAAAGTTAGAAAACTACTAAGGGAAAAAACGAAACACAAAAACTTACCCCCAACTGTCATGAAGTGAGTTCATGTAACAGCTGACTACATGGATACTCTACAGAGCAACTCTGTGGGGAATTTGGTAGCGTGTTTCCTGCGATGAACTCCGACACACAGACCTCCGTTTGCTCCTGTCTGGCTGAGCCGCACTCATGCTGCTTTCAGGAAAGTTGGGAATGTCGTAATTTTGTTATAATGCATTTGAACCCATGCGGGCAGTAATGTTGCGTTCATTAAACACACTTAAAAATAAATGATACAAAACAAACACTAAACAACCATTTAAATTAATGTCCTTCACATAAAACGTATGTATATTATAAAAATGTCTTTATATAATCTTTTTTTTTGGGTACACTTTTACACTCCCTGATACACTTTTCTAAACTAAATGAGCGCTCACATAGGGAGGAAAGTCTTTTAGCCTTTTTCAATGATGAACTTGAATGCACCAGCAGTATACTAGGGCAGGGGTTCCCAACATGAGGCCAGGATCCCCACAACAGGTCGGATGAATGATTAGACAGGATAGGATACAGGAAAAAATATTTTGGAAACAACTCTTTTTTAAACAACAACAACAACAACAACAACAACAACAACAACAACAACAAAAGTTTCTCTTAACTTTTTGCTTTATTTCTTGTAGATTGGTGTATTTCACCGCCTCAAACCTCTTAAGTTTATTGAAATAAAAAGAGGTCCTATTTCTAGAAGGTTGGTCGATTACTTCATCAACAGAAATTTAATCAGCAAATTGAATGATCGTTTTAATTATTTGAAGCAAAAATGACAAGATTAACTGGTTTCGGCTTCACAAAAGTGATGATTTATTTCTTGTCTTTGTCGAACATGATTTTAAGCTGAATTTCGTTGGGTTTTGGACTATAAGTCAAACAGAACTAGACATTTGCAGATGTGACTTTGGATTATGGGAAACTTTGAACAATTTTTTAAATCTATTTTCTGACATTTTGTGGACAAAAAGATTGTGTACCACTGTAGCAGGGGATCACCGGGAGCACTTGAAGGCAGCATTCAGATGGCAGATGAGGGACGATCCCTGACAGCTTAGATGTGTGATCTAAAATGGATGACAGCACAACATTATAATAAGAGTTTGTTAGTTAGAAATCAACGTCTCAGTTGACATTTTTGTTCAACTCTGGACTTAGGAGGTGCTGTGCCTTTTTTCATGGAGATGAGCAGGTGAAGACAATGGTGTAGTTTTCCTAAATGCCACTAGATGGAAGTCACTGATTTAAATAAAGTTCTTTAACATGACCAGTATAACCCAGTAATGCCTCCAGAGATACTCTAAAATGTCATGACAACAATAGGCTACAGCCAAATGAAAAACATATAAGCACAGATGAATGTCTCTATTAAAATACTGTGGACTTATCCTGGAAAACTGTCACAAAAGTATCCTATCCTACATAAAGGTAACCATAGGAACACTGGGCTGTAAGTCATTGCAGGGTGTGTTTTCTGATTGTGGTCAGCCGTTAATGGAGCAGCACACTGTTAAATTACAGTGACATAAAAACTATATTTAATTTTGCTGTGGCCCCCCTGGATATGCTACAAGGACCCCTGGTGTCCCCACAGACGCTTATCATATAGTATGTACAATGAACACATAGCATACATACATTATGCCATTTCGCAATTATCCACCTGAAGGCGCTGTATCCTCTACTTGTCACATTCATGTGACCGCCGTGGAGAGGCGGGGTTACAATGTAACCATTTAGGTGCTACAGTGTAACCAATAAAGTGTCCGTGACAACTGTGCGCATCTGCTCACCGTCTCGCTATCCATTGCTTTTCTCCGCGGATGGAAAGGACACCACCTCGGACATCAAATGACAATTCTAACGGAGGCGCCGCCAAAAAGGGAACGGGACTGACTCATTACACGTTCATATGAGGTGGGTAAGCTTGTGGTACATTAAGAGGGAGCACAATAATGTAAATTCCTGTAAAGCCGTGATGTGCTGTGTATATAGCCTAACGTGGTGCGGATTGTCTGAGTGCGCTGTGTGATGGATGCAACAGGGTTATTTCGCTCGTACGGGGGAGGCTGGTCTCCGTCCTCATAGTTTGTGGCGAGGCGCTGGCCTGTTGCTAGGAAACCTTTTGACAGCTGGGAGCTTTTTGGAAAGTGACAGTTAATGCACTAATGTTGTCTGCTTATCTGGCAACCCAAACCTTCCTCATTCTTCACAATTCAGTTCCCTGCGCGCTATTCGTGCGTAAATCCTAATTGTCTCTTGTGCGTAAAAAAGACAGCATTTACCACACCGTGGTTGTTTTCAGTCAGGAGATTACAGTGTTTTGCAGGGAACAATGGCCTACTTGTTGTGATTACCAGATCCTAAATATATCCACCTTCCGGATATGTTTAATCTTTTCTGAGGCAAATATGATGGGAACTCATTAGGCTACGTCTCAGCCAGTAATTCAAAATTTAAACATTTAAAAAAAAAAAAAAAAAAAAAAAATCCCGAGATATGGGACACATTGCTTAATTTAATGTCATTCGCTATCTAAACTTCCAGAGCTATCCATAATGAGGGCATTTATAGAGAGAGAGAGAGAGAGAGAGAGAGAGAGAGAGAGAGAGAGAGAGAGAGAGAGAGAGAGGGAGTAATAACCACTATAGCCTGCCACCAAGCAGATATGAGATCACCCTCTTTTTTTTTATCTCTCAGGGAACAATTGTGATCTGCACACCTGATGTGGTTTTCACATATACTTGTGTTTGATTTTGCTTCCACATACCACTGAAAACCATATCATGTTTGAAATTCATGTAGGTTAAGGTACAAAATATGTCCAGCATGTGTCAGCCTGTGTCGGAGTTGGACTCAGAATCCCTCTCCTCCTCATCAGTCAAGCAGTTGCCTGTGGCCGTGACTGTCTGAAGGTCACTCATGAATGGATCAATAACAACATCTCACTGGAGACCACTCTCAAGAGCAGGCGGTAGTAAACTTAGCCCTGCCTACACTAAGGTAAACCATATTTATACACAACCTTACACAAGCTTTTCTCTTTAATATATCCACACGAGACAACCTGATGCGGCTTATTGTACAGTGAGTGAGCAGCTTGAATTTCAGAGTCCATCTCTGCTGACCTCTGATTCCCTCTTGTGCTGCTGGGTATTATCTTGCGTGAGACTGTGGGATATCGGATTCAGGTGTGTGTACCACATCATGTCAAGGTTGTAGCTACACCAGAAGGACTTAGTGTAATTTGGACTCCCAGCTTGTTCTGATGTTCTGAGAAGTGCTGAGGTTGTTTATTCCTTTCTCTAAAGTAGAGCCGCCTGTGGCTTTCAGAGCGTTGGCTGTGCTTTAAATGAAAAGGCCTTGAAAGGAAAGCTAGAAGAATTGTCAAAGTCAATACTGATGTAGGTGAGACAAGGGGGAAGTCAGCATTAGGCTTGATGTGCGGTTGCATCCCTTCACACATCGCACAGGCGGTTGTCACACTGTGGCTGGGGTTGAGCGGATGGACTGAGTAAAGCTGACATGCTGTTCTGTCCTATCAGGCTGATGTATGTTCCCAGTGAGGAGACTACAGTCCTCAGGAGCCGCATAACACCTCCCCTCCACCTCCATCACCATCCCCTCTTCTTTAGTCTAGGGGCATGCCTTCTGAACCCAGCCTCAGGTAGGTGGACTGCTCAGTGCAACATACTGTACACGCATGCTGAAGACTCATGGCACGAATAGGACAATTCCTTAAATAGAACAATAAACACTGGGAAAATGCTGGATTATTTCCACAAATGCAGATCAAGAGATATTTGCATATAGGACTGAGAGCACTATTTTTTTCTTTTGACCTGAGGAAGATCCATGTAGGATCAATATGTTGTTCAATAAAGGTGTTCCCAGTGTGCACTGTGTGCGCCAATAGCTCTCAGTAAAAACAGACTTGCTTTCCTCCATTCAACATTCCTGTTATCTAACATATTTGGTAAATGTAGTGGAGGATACTGACGGGTAAATCCATTTAAAGGATAAAGCTGGCAATATTCTATATTTTTGTGATTTTGAAAAATCCCATTAAAATACCAAAACCATCCATGTGTTAGTCCATCTTTCATCTTCCCCAGCTTGTCTGTAGCTCTTAAACTCAAACTCATTCATTTCTGCTGAGCGGGCAAGTCTGTAAAAAAAACAGGTCATGCATATATATACATATTTTAATCTAAATACTTTCCTTTAACAACTGTGCATCATAGATTTTTAGCAAACTTTACTCAACCAAGAGTAAATTGTCTATTAGTTGGGACTATTTTCAACCCTGGATTTGGTGTGTTAAAGATTATTTACACATTACACAGGGTGATGTAACTGTAGCCAACAGGAAATAAAATGTTCATGGAAATGAAGAGACATGTCAACCAGTGCCTCAGTGTTGCTCACTGATGCCTTTTTAATAGTGTTTGAAAAACAATGGAGCTCTATGGCACAGAGGAGTACGATATAGAAGGCTTTGTTAGAAGGATCAATTCAATTAATGACTAGTTTAGTCTTTTATCCATTTTGATTTGTTGACAATAAAGAGAAATACAGAATATCACTATATTTATCCTTTAAAATTGGTCTTCTCACCTCTTCCTTTTTGAAACAGATTCTACCTTTTATCACTTTAAAGCCACTTCGTGCAGGATTTGAAAAATGTCAGGCTTTGGCACTCCCCAGGGGGAAGTGTAATCATATAGTAGCTTTAAAGCAGAGCTACGTCGATTTTACACAGCAAGGACAGTTTACCATCACAGGAAGTACAATTCAGCCTGTAGAAATAACAACTACTGGTGATATCAGCTCAGTTTGGGTTTAGACACAGCAGAGTTTCATCAGAGAGGCCGCATTACAAACTGGGCTTTGAAAATATTGGGACATTTACCAACTATACTAGTCTTACAAGACTATGTTATGTGGTGCATTATGGGAAATATAGGGTATATTATTTTTGGAGCTTGACCATGGATATATTATAATAATTGAATAATGGACTCAAAGATGGCCCCTATTTAATCAATATCAAAGTTCCCATTCAATCCATAGACTTTACATTGGGATGTCACAGATTTTAAAATCACTTTTCTAAGTTTAAGTTAAATTTTACAAATATAAAACCATCATGGCTTAAAAACTCATAACAGAAAGTGTTATAATTTAGCTTATTTTCATTTTGAGGTGTCCTGTCAACAGTTTTATAGACATCTTACCATGGTGGTCTATAGGGAAAATAATACAGTGAGTAGTTGCTAGGAAAAATTGGCAGCAAGGTTATGTGGTGGCACCATATATGATTCTCTTTATACAGAACTTGACTCATGCTAGGGACACATAACTTTATGGAAGCACAATACTAAATTGCTGTTACACCCCTTTAAATATCCAAGATACATGAGAGTCATCAGCTTTAAATTGATCAGAGTTATAGAACAATATGTCATTTCCTATTTTCCAATTCATCACCATTATCAAGGGCATCAAAGGTTTCCATCCCTCCTCTAATCCCCCACACCACGTCTCCGTCTCTGGGTTTTTAAATCCTGTAATTTCCCTTCCCTCTCACGCAGCACGACAAATTTGTCCTTTTCTCCCTCGACTCTTCTTCCAGCAGAGTCCAACTACCAAACAAACAGCCTGACTCATCATCCATCCTACCTCTGGCCCATAGCGCATACACGCACACACCCACACACACCCATTATTTTCTCTGTCTTACACCCCGTCACCATGAAGGTGACAGAGCAAGCCTCCTGGCAGACAGCAGCATTTAGAGTGACGGCCGGGGCTGTAAGTGGACAGAGATGGATTTGGATAGACAGGCTGGCGTGCAGCTGATGGAGGGGTACAAGAGGAGAGGGACCTGGGGATGGGTTGGAAAACACAGTATACTGGTTGCCACATGGGACTACAGCATATAGACAGCCAGTTTGCCCATCAGCCGGCCACACTCTTTGAGACAGATTCTCTAGTGTAGTTTGAGTATTTGTCTAATGGACAGTATCCACGATCATTAAACTGGCATCATTTTTCTTTGTAAGTGTGGGGGCATTGTGGACATGTAATTTATAGCCTTTTATGTGATTAGAAAAGTGTCATTGTGTTTCATTTCCTTCCAGATGCAATTTCAAATCATGGAAAAATGAAAGTGAATGTAAAAATGTGATTTTGCTCTACATCTCATGCTTAGAAAATGGCCTGTATTAATCTTGGGATGACAGCAGTGTGTACAACTTGTATACTACTATAGCTAGTAGCTTCTAGAAAAACATTAAAATGAACATATATTTATCTATAGATTAAACTCCTACTATGTTGGTCATTGTGATAATTGTTTAAAAAAAAAAAAGACTGTCATGTCATATACATATTAGAGGTACAATGATGATGACAACACGACTGAAATCTTAACAGTGTTGTGCTAATAATATATATATATAGATGAGAATAGCACCTTGTTGCCAGACAGAGGACATACTCATCCAGATATTCATGACCGTTTAAGCCAAATAACACTTTCAGTTATTTAGTACTCTGAAGGAGCTCACTGCACACTGCTCTACACAGTTTTGACTCTCTCATTAGGCACCTGCTTAGAAGAATTTTAAGTGTGTGAACCTCTCAACTCACCAGTACTCCAAGTGGTGAAGTGACATACAGCAACAGTTTGATTAAAAAACTTTAAAAAAAAACGTATAGTTTTCAGCCATTTTCCCTTTGTTTAATGATATGGTGAATAATTACAACCTTTGCAAATAAACATATGCTTAAATAATGATTATAAAATGTATCAATTTATTTTTGTCAATATTCTGTCAATAATTAGTAATAGCCTACTCTTCATTCTACTTCACTGAGGACTAGGCTATAACTGAAATCTTAACAATGCCAAGAGTATACAGCTAGCATGCTAGCATCTCTGTGAGACTTGTGCACAGCGGTGCTTTGAAAAAAATGCTAATATCAGCATGCTAACACGCTCATGTTTAGCAGGTACAGTAAAATTTATCATGTTCACCATTTTAGTTTAGCACGTAAGAATGCTAATTTGCTAATGAGCTAGCACTAAACAGAGTACAGCTGAAGTATTAGACAAATGAAAAAGATATTTTTAAATCTAGTGAATTGATAAAAGGTTGAATTGTAATAGTAGTTGTCATAGTGCAGAGCGGTGCTTTGAAAACAATGCTAATACAAATATCAGCATGTTAACATGCTCATGTTTAGCAGGTACAGTAAAGTTTATCCTGTTTACCATCTTGTTTTAGGCATTAGGATGCTAACATTTGTTAATTAGCATTATACACAGAGTACAGCTGAGGCTAATGGGAATGTCAATAGTATTGCAGTTATTTGGTCATAAATCTACGAACAAATGAAAATATTTAATTTGATCTAGTGAATGGATAAAAGGTTGAATTGTAATAGTAGTTGTCATAGTACCAGCAGGAGGGAGTAGCAGTAGTTGTATTATCACTGTTATCATCTATGTCATTCTGTCTCCATTATAACTTCATAGAGCTTTGTCTTATTCATTAGTTCTCCAGCTTAACTCCACAACCTGTGTGTGTGTGTCTGGCAGTAGGGAGATGCTGACAGGACAGAGGCTCTGCCAGTCAAAGTCCCACCAGGACTCAGTCCTCTCTGCCCTCAACCAGCAGAGGAAGGACGGCCTGCTCTGTGATGTCACCCTGGTCGCTGGTGAGCAGAAGTTCCACGCTCACAAAGCTGTCCTGGCAGCGTGCAGCGATTACTTTCGGGTGAGTCCAGAACCTTGCTATACACAGTACTTTCCAACCTAAAGTTCCTGTTTCGCAAAGGCCGTTGCATGTTTATCAGGATGATATTAGCCTGTCTATAAAAAGTATGCATCTGTCAGGCAGTGTGGCCTTCTGTGACTCGTGCTGATGTGATGAAGGTGCCAATTTGATATTACGTAACCATCTTCCAAGACTGGTTGAGTTTTCAATCAGGCCACTAAACATGTCTACCCCACATTGCTGCTGACCCAACTTCATTGGCACAGAAGACTAACGGAGAGTCCCTTGATGATCTGAAAGCTGTTTCAGAAGATTTAAACTTTATTTTGCCCTTAACTTGCTCAGGTTTACATGTACACATAATGCAAAACTATAAAGCATGTCAAGCTTCAGTTTAAATTACAGCAGATGATCCTTCACAAGCCAACCTGGAGCTTAGCCCTTGTGTTTGCTTTGCTGTGTTCTCTTGCAGAAGCTTCAGTCTAAATCTAGTTTAACCACAGATGCAGCTTTAAGTATAGACTTGTACCGTCACGCAGACAGACAGGAGATTTGCTGAGATGGGGAGCACAGGGAAAAGTGCACCGATGAGATTTGATTTAGAGACACTGAGCAGATTAGGAAGTAGGAATTAATCCCTCTTGAAAATGAGAGGCAGATTAAATATGTCCAAGTTTCCCAGGGATTATTCCTCCTGGGTGTGTGTGTAGGTTATTTTTACTTCTCTCCGAGGGTGGGCGAGTCACACTCCTCTCCTTCTTTTGTCCGTCCTCTTCACTTTTGTTCTCCCTTTTGTTCCTCGACTTTTTAAAATGCCGCTCTTTCAAGTCCCGACTGAGCCGAGCAACACTGTTGTTCCAACAGTCAGATTATTAGATCAGCTTGCTGCGGTAAGCAAGAAAACTCACTCGGTTCCCCTGTTCCTCTGAAGGGGCTTAATAAAATTATCTCTAGTTTGTCATCTGACTCCACCGCTGGGTTTCATTTAATTCATTTACCGCGGAGATGAATGTGTCTCGTGTTGTGAATGGTGACTGTGTTCTCTCATCATCCCTAAACTTTCTTTATTTCACGCTCAGACAAACGAACACCCGCACAGAAGTAGCCGTGATTATAACATATTAACTAGCCCAGCAGACACAAGTGATTGTAATGAAATACCTGACCAAGCTTGTGTAGTTTACCTGGGAGTTGCCCTGAATGTGTCACCTGCCACTTTCAATGCCGTCACATTACTAAGATATCTGGACAACTCGGGGAGATACAAGTCAGACAAACCGGCATCGCACACACACATGCTGACACTCTCCTTACTTTCTTTGTCATACAGGGAAATATTGCCTGCAAACCCAGAAGTCAGGACAAAGCTCACATCAAAAGCTATTATTGCCCCATAAAACATAAAAAAGATCACGCTGTATATTCAACCAGAACTCTGTTGTTGCTTCAACCACTTTTCCAAGATGTATTGCACAGTATTTAGACCAAATGGCGTGCAGCTGATCACTCCACCGTGCCTTTCTGTGTAGCTGGATTTGATAAAGTGAGCTTGTGTATATTGATCCCTGAGGGTAAATGTGGTGTCCAGTGTTCTGTATTGCACTCAATGAATGGGATGACATACTGAGCACAGAGCACTGCACACTACCATGAAATGCTGTGGGAAATACGCTTACTCGCTTTCAATACCACTCTCATATCTGTCCATTCAATGTAAAGCTGCAGTCAGGAGACGCTTAGCTTAGCTTAGCATGGAGACTGGTATCAGTGGGAAACAACACAGCAACTTAACCGCTTTCCCACAAAATAGCTTTCTTGGCAGCACTTTGTCAAGCTTTGCCCCTGTAAGGTTACCAGGCAACCAGCGGAAAACATCCACAAAGTCATAGCCAAGAAACAGTCAAGCACATAACCCTTTATAAACCCACAACATCCCATTTTTAACGATTTTGGTTTTTGTGTGAATTTATAAAACATTATAAAATGTTTTAATAAGCCCATTTCAGTGCAGATGTTACAGCCAGGCTAGCTGTTTCCAGTCAATGCTTAGCTAAATTAAGCTAACTCTCTACAAGAAAACAAATACTCAATCATACCTTAAGAAAGAGGCTGAAAATTTGTGGCACAGTAACTAAATGCATCACTTTGAATCGACCACAAACGCATAAATATTATCATTAAGAGTAGCTGTAGTACTAGTCTGGATGTGATTTCACTTGTTTTTTCTACATTGCCAAAAGAAAATGTGCTGTAACACACCCTGAATCCTTGTAAAATGTGGTTCTTTTATTGGCATGATAAGGGGCAAATTTTAAGATTAGTAACATTGGCACAAAATACTGGCCTCCAAAAAACACAGCAGCGAGCCTTGGGCATTGTAAGAATTTTCCATTTCCAAGATGTCACCATTTCTATGACATACCTGCCTGTAAATATAGCTATTAAGAACCTAATATTTAGCTGAGTAATGAAAACATCATCTCTGAATGTTTAAATGCTTGGCTGGGTGCATGAGGGAGTCACACGTCCTCTCTGGTATGATCACACCAAGCAGACACACATAAATTCTGCCGATAGGTCAGGCCAATTGCGGCACTGCTCTCCCACTGCAGTATCATGTGAAAAGGACTGCAGTGAGCGGGGCTCCGTGGCTTAATGTGTCTCTGGCTGGATCTATATCCCAAGTCAAAGGAGACCATCCGTCACCACCAGTGCCTCCCTCAGCTCCCGAACCAAGGTCAGGAGCGTTCATGCTAGAGGCGAACAGCCCTGCGAACACACTCCCAAGGTGCCCTCTCTAAATCTCATACGCTAACACACGCTATAGCACGGACACATCCATGGAACATGCAAAGCGTAGGCAGTTTCTACATCACATGCACTCTCCTTTACACGTCTCTGCCCAACTTGCTGCGTTTTACAGTCATGCACACACTGACCACAGCTCAGCCACCATCACACCCCAGGTTTTGCCACAGGACTTCCTGTGCTCAGTGGACCAGTGGATTTTTAATTAGCGCAGCAGTGAATCAAGAGGGCTGAGCTGTGAGGAGAGATGTGCAAGCTTTGGTTAAAACTCAGCGCGACCTCAAGTTGACCCTGTCTCATACATCACCCATAATACAGAAGGGCTATTCGCCAGAGGAGGGAGCCGGTGCCTGGTTAAAGTTCATGTGTAACAAATGAAGTTGTCAGCACGCACAAATCTGTATATCACTTTTTTAATGATGCACAGCAGCGGGGAAAAAAAGGACATGTTTCAGCCTTCGGCTTTCCTCAGTGTTACTGAAACAATTGTGGGTGTGACCTCTATTAAACAGCAGCCATGGAACCCACTGGTGATTATAACCAGCTAATTCAAATCATCCAAACAGGCATCATAACAAAACAAAACAAAACAGTACTAATAAGTAAATAATGATAAGAAAATGTAGGATATGTCATGTGTGCCATTAATCAGGAAGAACTAAATGGGTTTTTGGAGGGATGAATGTTGTTTTCGTGACAGAGAGAGATACTACTGTACGTTAAACAGGCCAGCCTGAGGGCCTCTGAGGCTTAAAATGTGGTTATACACCAGTCTCGGAGTAGACGTAGTGTGGAGGCGCACACTGCTACTGTGATTGAAAAGATACTTGAAATTAACTAGATCTCTATCCGGAGGCAAGGAAACTATTGGAAAGTGTCCATGGCTGCCATAATTGGCTTTCAACAGCTGTTTTTGCTGTCTTTATCTCATTGTAAGAGGAAAATATATACCAGAGCACTAGAACACTACTTTCACTAGAACATTCAAGGTTTCGTAAGCTTGGTGTCCTTCACAGCTAAGAACATAGGGTAGTAGAGGTGATTTCTATCATGGCTACATTTGACCTATCGCCCTCCTCTCAGTCTTCTCCTCTGCACTGCTGCGCTCTGCTGGTCGGCCCTGATCAGCTTGCGTGAGTCCAGCAAGCTGGACTCACGCACAGCAGGGTCAGACTGCAGACGCCACGTCCGCCACTTTGATTTCACATGCAGGCCGGTGCACACGTGTGTTTGTGTGTTTGCGTGTGCGCATGTGTGTGTCCGTGTGTCCGTGTGTTCGTGTGACAGAAGGAGAGAAAGACAGAGAGGCTGCGTAAAAGAAAGTACTGATTGTGCTATTTATTTTCTGCTGACCTCCGGGGCCCAGGCAGGCAAATCAATACACAGGGGCTCTAGGATGTTGCGTCTGGCAGGTTTTGATTTACTATGATGCTGTTTCTTCTATACACACACACTCAAAACTTATTTTTCACTGATGTAACAACCTTTAGATATTATAAGCTCAGCCTACAGACACAACATTAACGGACTAGGATAACAAAGATGGATTGATTTTGAGCAGTGTCTTATTGGCTTGGCGAGATGAAATACATTTTGTGATATGTGATACATTTACTGTATGTGTTCACCTTAAGTGGTATTCCCAAACCTGACCTCCGTGTTTTGGCTATGTGTCATCAGGCTATGTTCAGCTTGTGCATGGTGGAGAGCGAGGCAGACGAAGTGACTCTGCAAGGAGTGACCAGCGTTGGCCTGAAGCACGCTTTGGACTTTGCCTACACTGGACAGGTGAGCATCAACAATAACCATCACAGCTCAACAGTGAAAAGAGAAAAGTGTTGCCTGTGGAAAGTCAGACTTCAAAAAAAGAAAAAAAAGAAATGAAAAAAAAATCAAAGAGGATTATGTGATTGAACCTCCCACACTTTGCAATTGATGGGTTATAGCAGGGAAATTTCCATTCATAAACACCTTCACACCATGATGTAAAACTACTCTGTTTGTTTGCTGTGTAGTATGTTATGAGATTATTTTTTCTGGTGCATTAATGAATAAGCAGTATTTTAATGACGTTATCTGGTCTTATTTTCACTAGTTTATATTGATGGGTAGATTAATCTCATTAATCATATTTTATAAGGAACCAAATAATTTGCTAAGTAACTAAGTGCATTTATTCAAGTACTGCACTCAAGTAGAAATTTGTGGTACTTAAGTTTTTCTGTTTTATATCACTTCATACTATCTGGCAAATGTTCTTACTCTGCTACATTTATTTTACAGCTATTCAAATTAGGATTTTACACACAAAACATGTGAAGAACTTATAAAATACAATGCATGGATAAAGATAAGACTGCAACTTATAGTTATGTTCAGTGTGAATTTTTTTGTTTGACCAACAGTCCTAAACCCAAAGATATTTACTACAGTACAGTTTACCATTATCTGTGTCAAAGAAAAGCAACAATTTCACAAACATTTGGAATTTTTGCTCTAAAACAAGACTAAAACAATTATTTGATCATCAAAATAGTTGCCAATCAAGTAATCAACTAAAGGATTGACTAATTGTTGCAGCTCTAGTTAAAGATTAAACTACTCAACAGTATACACAATAGTTAAAACGTTCTTCACCTCAACAACAGTAAAATGCTACTTACTTGCTACATATAAATGCATTTCCATCAATGATCTAATAATACAATACAGAACAGTATAGTTATAGAGTTTGTTGTTGTTGTTTTTACATTTAATACATAAATTACTTTTTTCAGTAATACTTTTACTTAGGTGATATTTTCTTGACTTGTAAAAGAGTACTATTACAGTGTGATATTGCTACTTTTAGTTGTAGGTACACTGTGGTGTGTTCATGTAAGCAAAGTTTCTGTTTTCATTCCCAACATATTGTTTGCATCCTTGAGGTCTAATACTAATACATCCACCACTGCTAGTAAGAAAAAAAACTACAATATTTCCCCCTGAAAATTATATATACTGTATATATATAAATGAATATAATTTAAAAGCAAAAATGGAAGCACTTAAATAATTCAAGTACATTAAAATTGTACTCAAGTACAGTAATTAATTTTCACCACTTTCAAATATGTCACTAAAATACATCAAAACATGGCTTTGGGAGATTACCACTTTAATCTCAACAGCATAAGCTTCTGCTGTAGAATCACTGTGGATACAGTGTTATCCAGGAGCGTGTAGGTATCAGATTTGACCAGAAATCAGTCACTCCTACTGAATAATATTCTGGGAGCCACATACTGTAAGAAACATATTTAAATTCATGACAGCTAAAGAAAAGAGCACATTATTACATGTCCATGCTGAAGCAGTGGGACATTCATGCCAGTTACGCCGCTGTCCTTGTCCTGTGGTCCCTTCAATGAAGAATAAGTGTCTGATCATTTCTAATAACCTTTCTTGACCCTTTTAGTGTCCGCAATGTCCGGTCCAATAAGCGGCCGTGCGGCTTATGCAGCGTACTGAGAGGCCAGGAACTTTGTAATTACTCCTAATTTTATTTCCACAGTGGAAATGAGCAGAGAGCGAGTTGGTTAAGCAGCGTAAGTAGGTCAACAGCAGGCTTGCAAGCCGCCCTGCTTTGGTTGGCTCAGCTCCTGTCTGCCCAGAGGAGATGATAGCAGATGAGATGAGGGCAATATGCTTATCCCCACACCGTAAATAATGACCTACTAAAATCCTTCAGCCACATGTCATAGGCCAGCAGGGTGAGTGAGGAGACATGCTGCCACGGGATGTTCCGAAATGTTTGCTGCATGCCAGGACCACAGCAGTTAACTCAATTAAACATTTGGGACGTTCTGTAGTGTTACCACTTCATCTTCTTTTTCAGACTGTAAATCTCTCCTAGATCGTGCCAAGGATGCACGACTGGAGCCAGTCATAATAGTTTTATTCTGTCTTACAAGCGTCTCCCTTAACTTTGTCTTCGCCTTCAGGTAGAAATCTGGCAAGAAGCAAGAGCAATAAACGTCGGTTTACACAAGAGCTTGCTACACTCCCACACTGAAGCAGACACAGAGTTATAAAACTGACTTCTGCTGCGTGAGTTTGAAGTGTTCTAACTGTAGCGGGCCTCCAGAGTGGACAGGAGAGCAGGATATGAGGAGTGTTCACTTATAGTTATTACAGTTATTTTTTGGGGTTGCCAAAAAGCATCACTGCTTCCTGTTAGGATGCTGATTGGTCACATGTGTACCTGGACTTCTCATCTATTAAAGGTAGTGGTGATGTTTAAAATAAGAGCAACGCTTGAATTCGAGCTAAGATAATTTTTTAAAAACATATTTTTATTGGCTTTTTTATGCATCCATCACCTCCTGCATCCACTGTGTCCAGATTAGAGGATGAGGAGACTGAGCTCAGAGAATTTTGATTGGTGATAAAGGAAATTAGTTTTTGTATTCTAAATCAAGCTCAATGCACAGATCCTGAGACTGGAAGCAAAGAGCCACTCACTACTGCATCCATGTGAACATGTAAAGCTTATGGAAGCCCATAGATATCTATGTGTTGGCGTATTCTTGGACCACTGCCCATGCTTGGCAGGAAACTATACTGTGATGAATAGGAATGTGCAGATGCAGTTAATTGCAGAAAAAATAAACAACTTATCAGTAAAGCTTGCTGGGAATTTTTGTAAGTGGCTGTACTTCCATGGAAAATATTTTACCATTCTAAACAAATTGCTCTGCGATCACACTGAATGAACTGTTTACATGAATGCTTAAGTGGTGGAATAATGTGTATGTTTACATGCAGCAAAGCATGTAATCAAGAACAAATGCTGACTAAAATGTTTTTCACAGCCCTTACAATAAAGTGGACAAACACACACTGGGAGAAAGTGGCACATTTGTATTCAGACTACCAGGGTAAAAATCACAAGCTGCCTTTTCTGTTCTCAAAATCATAAATAACCAGTAAGCTTTGGCAAAATGATACCCGTGAGTGCTGCTAAACAGTGTTCAGCCCACTACTGTATCAACAGTAGTGAGAAGCAAGGGATGCGAATGATGAAGTCATTTTTCTCACTTTCACTACTGATGCAGTCACGGTTCTGTGGCTATGTAGGCCAGTCCTGCTGAATGGATTATCAGAGGTTCGCTCCTGCCCTTTAAAACTAACCCAAATTTAATTTGGAGCAGGTGAGTCCACCGTGTGAGAGGTAACACGAGGTGCATTTGGTCTGATCGAGTTATCATT
Organism: Scomber scombrus; assembly: GCF_963691925.1. Lineage (NCBI taxonomy): Eukaryota > Metazoa > Chordata > Actinopteri > Scombriformes > Scombridae > Scomber > Scomber scombrus. The sequence continues at coordinate 6,699,155 of NC_084976.1, forward strand.
TCAGTGATTATTGGGATATTTAGCGCCGTGTGGTCCTTTAGTGTGCTTAGAATAGATACAAAACAGGACACTTAACCCTTCACACAGACACTATTACCTGGCTCTGCTCCTGTGAGGGATGAAAATGCATTGGCTGCGTTACAGAGCTTGATGTTGCATATGGGTGGCTAATATGGAGGAAATAGAAGAAAGCTTTCAGTAGATCATTTCAGCTGCTGTGTATTCAGCTGAGCAGGAAGCATTTTGGCAGAATAAATGCTGCCTGAATATGTTTCTTTGGTCAGAGGATGGTTATGGTGACTCAGGCATATTGGTAGAGTCATTCTTGTTATGCTGTACAATCTGGCACAGTCACTGTCCATGTGTCTATTCATCTAAACTATTTTTAAGCTTTGAATGATACATATTTAGGAATAAAGTCCGAATTTTAACAGTAACTAAAAACATATGAAAAATAAAAAATGTGAAATAAAAAATACATTGACACAAAAAGGGAAAGATACATTTCAGTATACTATTATACTGCCTGGTGAGTTCAGTTAAGGACATATGATTTAACCCTTAAAGGTGCAATGTGTAGAATTTAGTGTCATCCAGCAGAATGAACTTTGCATGAATTGAATATTCATAAGTATGTTTTAATTAGTGTATAATCACCTGAAAATATGAATCATTGTGTTTTCATAACCTTAGAATGAGCCCTTTATATCTGCATATGGAGTGACTCATAGATGTATAAAGAGAATTGAATACAGCGTTGGAGGGGGGACCCTGTTCATTCTATGAAAGTTACTCAGTGACGCATGAAGCCAAAAAAGTCACTTCCTGCTTTAAATAAATTACCCAGATGAAAACATACTGTGCATGCTTTATGGGCCCCCATGTGCCCGTAAAGCTCTCACTAGAGACTTTCACTGGTTTAGATGGCTAACTTGCAGATTAGCATGGATACAGGGTGGAGGTTTCTGGTACAACTTCACCTACTTCCAAGGTGCATGGAGAAGGAAAAACGTCTAAAGAAAGTCAAAGCTCCAGCAACACTCGTAGTAAGAAGAGCTTTATTATCAGACCAACGCGTTTCAGCTTGTGGCCTTAATCAGGGTAATTTACAGATTAGCCCCCTTTAGACTTCTCAAATGTGATCCGACTGAATGGATCAAATTCTGATAGTGAAATGAGTCATTTTGCGTGGTTGTGATAAAAACATATCTCTGCTGATTTACAGACATCGCTTTCACAGTGTACGTTTGTGGGGAAAAGTCCTTTTGGGCTAATGTGCATCACGTGACTGTTATTTTACAGTTTGGCTGCTATGTTAAATCTACTTCAAAGCGTGATGCTCTTCCTGTATCCAGTTCTCTTTATACATCCATGGAGCAGATCCTCTTCCATGGAGGCCACCATGATTCTGAAATAGCCCAGAACAGACAAACCAAATACTGACTGTAGATGCCACTAAATCATACAAACTGGTCCTTTAAATAAACCCCTCAAAACATATCATTCCAATGTGAAGGTACTTAAGGCCAAGATGCTTTGAGCCAAACTGAGTTAGTTGTTGTCAGTTTTTTCATGTTGGACAAATTACATTTTTACAAATGATGGTACAAAATGAAAATGATCAACAAAGTTGTCAGTGATTGGGACCTACCAGACACAGATTAGTCAGCACAGTAATCACAGTGCACTGCTTTTGCTGTCATGCTCATTTTGAGACAGTATTGTCCTACTCCAGCTATATTATCCTCATCAGAGTCATCAAAACCCTTCTATATTAAACAAAGGCATTGACATCCTCGTGTCTGTGTTGATTATTGTATCAATTACACATTGTACCCTGTTCAGCAAAACCTACAGGAACAAAAAAGGCCTGCTTTCACCTGATACTGCAGACCATGAATACACAATCTGATACTCTCTATAGTTCAGGTCTCTTGAACTGAGATTAAAAAACAATGATTTTTAACTATTTTTTTTATCTTTTAATGACAGAGAAGGTGTGTGGAATAATAGTGAGTTGATGGCTTAATTCAGTAAAACAAATGAAGCAGAAGGATGTAATGTGGATTGTCTCCAAAGACCAAATGTATGTATTAAAGGGTTAATATGACCTGTGTGCATAAATACAAATCTTTGAAAATCAGTATTAGTGGAAACTACCTGCAACACAACTGCAGTGAACCTACATTTTGAAACTAAAAATAAGAAACCTTTTCACTTTGTTCATGTCCTCTGGTCAGATTTTGCTGGAGCCGGCGGTGATCCAGGACGTCCTGTCTGCAGGCAGTCACCTTCAGCTGCTGGAGCTCCTCAGCCTCTGCTCCCACTACCTCATCCAGGTACACACACACACACACACACACACACACACACACACACACACACACACACACACACACACACACACACACACACACACACACACACACACACACACACACACACACACACATACACACACACACACACACACACACACACACACAATACTGTACTTGTGTGAGACAGAGACATAATAAGAGGAATAACTGCTTCACACTACAGGATTCCTATCATTTTAAGGGAAATTTTTTAATTTTTTAAAGGTGTGCTCCACTTGTTAACAGTCAGGTGATTTCATCCTGTCTGTGGGAAATATCAAGGACATTTACAAATTGGACACTTAACCTGAAGTGGAAGTGGAATATTACAACTTATTTCACACTTTTATCATGGTTATTATCAGAAGACTAGGTACTACTGTATTCCCTTTCAGATAAACAACAGAACAACACAGACAAATATTTCCAGGTTAATGGACATTATGTATATTGACATTGAGGTTGCGGTGAATATGATACTTACTGGCAGCTGCTTAATCTTTATTAACCAATTGCTGACATGGCTTATCCATCTTTTCACCGGTAATGAAGTAAAAGAGTAAAAGCCAACACGATTGGACAGAGCCAGGCGAGATGTTTGCTTATGCTTCTAGTCTTTACGCCAAACTAGGCTAACTGCCTCCTGCTTCATATTTAACATGCATACTAATCTAACTGTATTTCCCTCATTCATGTACTAAAAAAGTGCTGCAATCATTCACATTCAACAGTCCAATGTGCTGAAATCTATAATAAATGGTCTAGTGTGTCTCCTCCTGCACATAGAGGTTAAAGTTTGGAGTCAGCTTAAGGACAGAAGCTTTTGAGCTGATATACATTCAATATTGTTCAAGGGCACTTCAGTGGGTGGGGAATGCTTGTCCGATAATGTGCCGGAGTCCAGATTAGATTTCTCTTCAAGAAACTAGGCCACCCCACTGCTTCTTTCACGTATTTTATCACCAAGACTTAGATGGATCTGTTGGAACAGGGACAAAGTCAGTCTCCTGTCCTCTGGGTGCACATCCAAACACTGCTAGAGATAAAAACAGTCAGGGACAGGTTGTTGCAGCACACAGTCACACAGAGGTTGAATAAATACATACGCTACAGTACAGTATTAATTTCTGATTCTGTCATCTAGTGCATGACCATAATGTCCTCAACTGTAATATTTGTATTCTGTATTTTACCATCTTTGTCTTAACTGTTGCACCACAATATTAAACTTTGCTCTAAAGCACCATCTGGTGGCTGCAGTTACCTGACTCCTGCTGGTTTGTATTAATGGCCATCCCACATCTTATTATAAACCAACCAGCTACCTCTTGACTAAATCAATGTGTTTTCTGTTTGATCCTCTCACCTCATATCAACTGACTGCTATATTTATTATTTGCGTAGTAGAAGGTGAAAGCAGATCATTAACATTGATTTCCTGGAGCACACTGAGCCAATACTGGCATTAAAAATCAGATACAACAGCCAGTCGCTGTCATCCACCTCCAATATGACCGATACTGATGTACAGGATTCAGTTAATTGAATATTGAATAACTGATCAATACTACACTTGCTGTGTATAGTACTTTATGTCCTTTATCTGGATTGGTTGTGATGAGACATTTTGACTTGTATGGATGCATGATTGTTGTCATTTGTATCATCATCAGTGTCATTTTAATGAAGACCTTCAGTGTCCACTGTTTTAAATCCTTATTCAGAGGCTTTTCCACCCTAAAACTCATACTAGATACTTTGTAATAGTATCATTATCATTTGTTAGGTAAATAGTACAATTTAAATGTAGTGAATTTCTGTGCAAAATATCTGCTGAATGGTTGGTTAGTGGATGTTATTATTACAGGTTCAATAGTTTGTGTGCATGTACTGTAAGTGCTGAGGGACCGCCAGAAGATGGCAGTCTTAATCCACTACTCTGAGCTGATTTTGATTTATTTATCTCACGCCTCTCTCTCTCATTGGTTTGTCATTTAACTATAAAATTTAAATCAACTCACAGTTAATGTTTATATTTTACATGTGTAACTTGTAGAGTACATGTGCAATATATTCAGTAAATGAAAACATTTTTGCCTATATGTATGTACTGCTCTTAATGATACTGTTACATTTAGATGATGTCATCTTTTGCTGCTTGTATGTGAAAGGATGTTTAAAGGGATAAAGTAATGGGAGGTGGATCTAAATCATGCACATTTTAAAAAGGAAGGTAGAGTGATAGGTGGTCTCAAATTTACTAAAAAGGGGATTCAGGTAACATTTGTTTGCCAATAGTATTCTTTGATGGACTCGCAAAATTCATCTTCATCAAGGGTCACATGATCTGACAGCTGTCTCGGATCCCTTCCAACTCATTTCAACGCATTCATCTGCATGTTTATGTGTGTATCTGTCCCTTGCAGGAACTGAGCAGCGTGAACTACCTGGAGCTGTACCGTGTGGCCGACCTGTTCCACCTCCCTGCCTTAGAGGAGGCTGTGGTGGGTTTCCTGGTGGAGCACCTGTCGGAGCTGAGCCAGAGCCGGCAGGAAGAGGCCCTGCAGCTGCCTTACAGCCTCCTCAGGGAGGTGCTGAAGAGCGACCGCCTCACCTCCCTCAGCGAGGAGGAGATATGGAAGGTAATGGAAGTGTCTGTTTGTGTGCATGAGTGTGTTTGTGTGTGTGTGTGTGTGTGTTTTCTGTGCAAGAGGCAAGGGGAGGAGGTACTCTATTTTGGTGTTAAATTGCAGTGTTAGGGTAATATTTTGATGAGAGATAAAGTGAGAAACAATAATCTCACCTTGCAAATTTGAACAAATTGCATCTTGGCACAAAGCAAGTTTATAACACACACACACACACACACAGCCCACACAGAAATGCATGACACAATATATGGGAAATGCACAGACAAATAAACAATAAATTAAACACTGCCATCTGCATCTCATATACTGTTTGTTTACATTAATGAGGATATGCAATTGGAAAAAACTGTTTCTGAGTCTGTGTGTGTGTGTGTGTGTGTGTGTGTGTGTGTGTGTGTGTGTGTGTGTGTGTGTGTGTGTGATAGACTGTCAATCCATACATCCATATGAGTGTGCATGCATGTGTGTGTGTGTGTTAATGCTTGATGAACTGCCGTCGCTGTGTGGAGACTGTAGAGTAAAGCGGCAGTGCGAGGTGGGGACTTGCCGTTTTGACTGTTCATTTGCACCAATCAGCCTCCCGCCCTCCCTCCCCCAGTCTCTCTCCCTTTCTGTCTTTCCCCCCTTCTCTTCTCTGATTAGGCCCACCGCGGCTCCATCAGGGCCCCAATCCCCCAGCTGTCACTCGGCTGCCCGTCTGATTGAAAACAATCAGGCTTCTGATGGCACAATTACCCTGACCCTTTAGCCAGCCGCCGCCGCCATAATCAGCCTCTGATTAGGCTGCTTTGGGCCTCCTTCACTTTGCCCAGAAGGTTAATTTGGGCATCAGACGGAAGCCAACGGCAAGCGGGGCTGTCGTCCGAAAGGGTGGGGTGGGTTGGGGGGTTTGGCCGAACTGATATAGCTTGGCCGTCAATCATCGTCACTCAGAGTTTTCTTAGAGTCTCTCACGCTCTGGAAATCACATTTTGTCTGGCTTTGTTTTCCCCCCCCCTCTTTCTCTTCTTTCTTGCCATCCTTAGCTCTGCCTTCATGTACCCCTCTCATCCCCACCCCCTTCCCCTCCTCTCTCCCTCACTATCTCTTTCCCTCACTCTCTCCTTTTCACACACACAGACACATGCACACTCTCTCACTCTCTCTCGCACTTTCTCTTTCGGCGCGGAGGGGAAGGAGGGAGAAGGAGTTGATTTATTCTGTGCCCCGAGGAAGTTGTGTGATGCAGCGTGACCTTCACAGTCAGCTGCCGTAGCGCGCGCACACGCACACACTCGCGTAGAGTCGCGCACGCACGCTGTCACTTCAGAGCTATGAGGAGGAGAGAGGCGGGGTGAGCGATCGAGAAAGGGAGGAAGAGACATGAGAGTGGCACAGAAACCGCAAAATGACAAAATCCTGACTTGCATGTTTGTTGTATATTCACACCGTCAGAGTGCTTTAAATGGGAAATAAAGGAAAAGCCAACATACTGTCCATATTGAGCATTTGTGCATACTTTTGACTAGTCTTTTTGGTCTGAAAAAAGCCTTATTACCTTTAAAAAGTTGCCTTTATTCTGCTGTACTAAGTCCTCCGTCTGTGCACAGACTACATTAAAACACATGTTCTCCTGATAATGGTATCAGTGATCTCCAGTCATCTCGTCCACATTCACAACTCGCCGCAGCTAAATAACCTTCTGCTGCACTCAAGTTCAATTAATTCCCTTCTCTGCAACCCAGTTTGCCTGCATTAAACAAAGGAGTGTGCCTGTGGATATTTACAGTCTGTATATTGAATGCTCCTGATTAATAAATGCTTGTGTGTGTGTGTGTGGTGCGTGTGTGTGTGTGTGTGTGTTGGCTTGCTAAAATAGCCTTTAGGTGTCTAGAAAAATGATTATGATTAGTCCTCCACTTGCTTTTTTCTCATATTCTCTCCTTTATTGCTGTTGTTTTCTCCCCTTGCATGTTTTCTCCCTTCTCACTCTTCATATCTGTTATCTGACTCTCTTACTTCCTTTTCCTTCTCCTGTTGCAGCCCTGTTTCTTCTCTTTCCCTCTCAACCCTCATTCCTAGCTCATTGTCTTTCTGTTCTAACCATTCTGTTTTGCACCATCTGAACGTTTCCCTTTTTTTAAAACCTCCTTTTCTCTGTCTGTCCTCAGTTTGTTGTTCTGTGGTTGGAACATGACTGTCGCTACCAGTACACAGAAGATCTTCTACAACACGTCCGCTATGGCCTGATGGACGTCCCCACCCTGCACCACCTCGCCCGCAGCCACCCCCTGGTCCAGTCCAGCCCCACTGCTGCCGCCCTGGTGGACGAGGCCCTGGACTACCACCACGCCACCTTCGCCCAGCCCCTCCGCCAGTCTGCCCGCACCAGGCCTCGCTTCCAGTCCCTCACCCTCTACATAGCCGGCGGGCGGAAGCGGGAGGTGAGCAGAGTCAGGGAGCTGCGCTACTTTAACCCAGCTGCACAGGAGCATGTACGTGTGGCAGGTGGGTCGAACTGGAGCGAGCTGGCGCCCATGCCCACCGGGCGCAGCCACCACTGCGTGGCAGTAATGGGGAACTTTCTATTTGTTGTGGGCGGGGAGGTGGAGCACGCCACCGGGAGGACGTGTGCTGTAAGGACTGCTTGTCGATATGACCCCAGGGGTAACCGCTGGGCTGAGATTGCCCCCATGAAGGCCTGCAGAGAACACTTTGTGCTGGGAGCTCTGGGTCAGTATCTGTACGCAGTGGGGGGCAGGAACGAGCTGAGGCAGGTGCTGCCCTCAGTGGAGCGATACTGTCCCAAGAGGAATAAATGGATGTTTGTCCAACCCTTCGACCGTTCACTGTCCTGCCACGCCGGCTGTGTGGCGGAGAACCTGCTCTGGGTCTCAGGTACACACTGAGGAGGAAGAGGACTCAAGATACACCACACACACTATCACATATTACTTTTACCTTGATTTTACACGTACACGTACACGTACACGTACACACACACACACACACACACACACACACACACACACACACACACACACACACACACACACACACACACACACACACACAGATCTTCATGTCCTCTCTGCTAAAAGCCCAGAGTGTTGTTTCCTTGTATTACAGGTGGTGTGACAAACACAGCTCAGTACCAGAATCGGCTGATGGTGTACGACCCAGAACAGGTAACTATGGAGTGATGAGCTCTCATGCTTTGTTTCATTGTGTTTAAGCGTGCGGTTGAGGAAATGTCACTAGAATGCCAACAAATATCAACAATTTTACAGTTTTTTAAATCCTATTTAGTACACATATACAGTACATATATTACTGTTTACTATTTTCCAAAGCATGCTGTAATGTTTCAGATTGTTTATGTATATATTTATGGTATAGGTAGCCATAGATTTAAAGTAATTTCCATACAATATGAAAATCAGCTATCTGACATAAAGATTCTCTTTTCTATATTTTTGGTTTGAAGGGGAACTCCACCAATTTTACACATCAAAGTCTGATTACATGTCTTATAGGGAGTATTACTGCATATATGAAAAAATAAAAAAACAACCTTTTTTAGTTCCAGAAGGAGCACAAATTGTGATAATTTACATGAACCAATTTCACCTGTTTGGGGCTGAAGACTACAAGTTTGAAAATGAAAAAAATCTGGTAGTGTAGGTGTGGAGTCAGAAAGAAGTGAGGTTTCCAGACCTCTGTAGCCCTATATAACAATGTGTAACATGAAAGGAGTCGCACATAGTGACAAACCCTCAGAGAATGATTCACTCACTGCTCTCACTAGCCTAGTGTCCAGCCACACCTGTTTTCAATGAAAAAGTTCTGAAAAATGCAAAACACCTGCCCAGCATCAAAGGGTACACAAAGTTAATGATTGGCTGAAGCATTTAGCAGATAAAGAGCATATTTAATTCAGGAGTTAGTGGAGACCAAAATAGAGCTAAGATGAGAGGGAATGTTAGACTTATATTCAGCAACTTTACAAGATGATAATACTATGTTAGTATTGTGTTTTCAGCTTGTTGTGTTACTCCAAGCAAGCCAAAAAACCAATCAGTGCAGCTATTAGCTTTCTTTCTTTCGTATACGTACAGTTTATAAGTCTTTAATAACAACATCCTCGTTCCTCTTAATATAACAAGGTCTGCTTGAGTTTTGACCCTGCTTTCCCCTCTACATGAACCTTGCAAGTAGGTGCATTTTTGCCAGAAACTCAAACACTAATTCATTTCTGTACAGTCTGCGGTCAGAGTTAAAAATAGCTTGAGCAACCCATCATGTAACAAATTATATGTTACTTATGTGACTCCATATTGTAATTCTACCACTTAAACATAGTTGCTCCCCTCCTCTGTTAGTCTACCCAAGTTTCTTCCTTTTTTCCCCTATTCAAATGTGAATTAAAAAGTGTAGTCTTTTCTTATTTGTTACTGTAAACACATTCAGTGTCTTTTAAGACTGATACTATTTTTGTCAAAGTTACATGCATGCTTTTGAACAAAATCTGCAATTGAACCGCATTACCATGAAACAATAATGGATCTTTGCAGAACATTAATGTAAACCTTATGTTCACCGTGATGGATGACACAACAGGCAGGTGTCAAGAATCTGCTAATTAATTTTCACACCATATGGAAATTAATGGAAACCAATGGCATCCTGGAAAATAACTGAAAACCACATTAAACAATCTGAAGCTCCACAGCATTCTTAATAGCATTCATGATCAGCACTGCGGTAATATAAAATATACATTTGTACAGTACGCAGTAACAAAGTGTAGTTACAGAGCTAAATTATTTTAATAGGAATCCTTGTAAAATTACACCTATAAGATTTTAAATATATATCCTAAATACAAACTGAACATTTTTCTGACTGGCTTGCTACACCTTTTCAGTGGTGTATAAAAATTGATTTGATTAAATATCATTTTGAAATCTGCAGTATTCACACACATCTCACTACAGTGGAATGCAATTTCTGTTTGTGTATGTATATAAGCCAGCTGTTAAAGAAGCCTGGATCTCGGTTAGGCTGTATATAGTGTGGAGGTATGCTGCGTGTGTGTGTGTGTTTATGTGTAAGGTGCATATCCATATGGGTCTGTGTTTGTACATGTCAGCGTGGAAGCGAGGGAACGAAGAAGCGAGTGAAAGAGAGAGGGAGAGAGTCTCATTTGTATTCACCATGAATCTACATTCACCTGCCAGAGCAACAGCAACCCCCACCCACTCTACCCTCAACAGATGGCCACCCGTCAGCTCCCAGCAGACACACACACACACACTCTCATTCTCTGCCTCATTCAAGCACGCTCTCTCTTTCTCATACACTAACACACACACACACACACACACACACACACACACACACACACACACACACACACACACACACACACACACACACACACACACACACACACACACACACACGCACTGACACAAAATAAGCTGCGACACACTTAGTGAAATGAGCAGGGATCCTCGGTGTAAAATGGAGTGGCTGAAACATATGATTAGAAATAGGGAGGGAAGTCATTAGTACAAACCAGAGCTCCAGTGTCACGTTATTTATCTAGCACTGAGCATACATCAATTACCCATGCATGGATATGCTTAAATATTAATCTTCTTATTCATCCTCCTTCCCTTCCCACCCTCTCTTTTTCTCTCTCCCTCCCTCTCGCACTACATCTCACCTCCTTCTCATCTGCATCGCATCATTTTCCCTCTTCTTTCTTTCCCCTCTCCATCTGCTTCAACCCCTCAATCACTCTCTTCCACCTCCACCTCCACCTCCGCCTCCTCTTCAGGACCAGTGGTTGGCCCGCAGCCCCATGTTGCAGAGGCGAGTTTACCACGTCATGGCGGCGGTGAGGAGGCAGCTCTACGTGCTTGGGGGGAACGACCTGGACTACAACAACGACCGCATCCTGGTGCGCCACATCGACTCCTACAACATGGACCTGGACCAGTGGACACGATGCTCCTTCAGCCTCCTCACGGGTGGGCAACATGAAGGAACCTGACATGTGAACACACATAACACAACCAAATTCAAGCTTAAGATGCATGGAGAGGATAAATAGCCTGACATCATACCACTGGAACCATATACCACAAACGAAAAAAGAACCAACATTGATTTGTTGTGAAGCCCCCTATGAGCAAAAACACATAAACTCAATTCAAACTTTCTGACCGTTAAATGACCAATAGAACCAGAAAACACATTTAACTACATTGCTATGATGGTAGTTTGCCAATTGAGCGTTACAATCTATGGATTGTATCACAAGTACAGACTTTCTATTCTAGGATTGAAACAGTAAACTAATGCTGTTACTCAGATGTTCAGAGCGCATCTTATAAAGAATGGCCTGTGCTATTAAATCTGCTTAATTGTGCACACAACACAGCTGTCAAAAACTAAAAAAAAAACTCAAAAACTAATTGTCTAACAAATGGCTGACTCTTGCCTCTACATTATGTGATTCTGTGTATTGCAGCCCTTGAAAATTACCTTATACCTTATACCTCACTGCTATCTTGAGTAGACAACAGGTTAAATTGTCCAGTGCTGTGCAGCTCTTGGGCTTTCTTCTGGAGATGACTAATCTTTTTTAGTTGTTATTAGCAACAGCAGTCTGTACATATTTCTCAAGGTTTCTATTAAATACCCTGAAAACAAAATTTCTCATGCAGCTTCTTACTCAGAATCAGTGGTTTTCTCCCAAAGATTGACCAGGGACTTTAATGCTAGTTCATCATAAATACACAATGTATGTACTCTATGCATTACTTGTAAAACAAAGATAACTTACTTTATTTTCTTCTCATTACATAAAAATAACACATAATGCCTCCCTGCTGGTTGTGAGTGGGTGGCAGGATGATATACAATGAAAACATATTTATTCTTACTTTGGACCTGTGGGCATGCTGCATCTGTAGCCCCCAGTCAGGTGGGGGTGGAATGGAATGCAGACACAGGAGACACAATCTACCATGCATATATATATATATATATATATATATATATATACACTCCAGAATGTGGTCACATATACCTGATTTCATGTTGTATGCTTCAGTGAAGGCTCACAAGGTTTAAAGTTCAGGTGACTTTACTGCTCCTCCTGTATGACTTTCCTCTTTTGTTGTGCTGCACTTGGATTCATATCATATCTGTAGAAGTTGAAGACAAAGTCAAAGGAAAGAGAACAGGAGCTCAATCTTGGCTCTCAAAACACCCCCCCCCCTCCATTCTCCTTTCTCCATTTATCTCTCTCACCGCCTCTCGGGGGGATGTGGAAGTCATATTGTCAGAATGCCCTCTGCTTGGCACGGTGAAGCATTGTGTCTGCTCTGTCCTCCTCAGGTCAAAATGAGTCCGGAGTGGCGGTGCACGATGACAGGATCTATGTGGTTGGAGGATACTCCATTTGGACCAACGAGCCTCTGGCGTGCATTCAGGTGAGAGATATGACAGTTATGACACCTCAGAATGATCAGATACATTGATATGAATTATTTTGATAACATGCTCATACAGTGGAATGAAACAACGGCACACTAATTATAAATCAGACAGTGAATTGAATTACAATATGCATCTTGCATTGTTAAACAATGGGCCAGGGCCCAGACAGTTTCTGGGAAGAGGACCAGTCCTTTTTTGTTTTGTTTTCCTTCAGCTTTGACCTACAGGTGGAGATTTAATGATATAAATTTAAAACATGCAGCATTGAAAAGATCTCTAACGGGTGTCTGACAATGCTGAAAATATTTGTTTTAATGCAGCCTTCAAGTTAAGCTCACATGATCTAGTAAAATTATATTTGTATGTCAGGTGTGGGTCTTTGGGGTGGAAATCTCAGTCAGTCCACCACTTTAGTCCAAAGTTGTCATGAAATTTTGTACATACATTCATTGTTCCCAGATAATGAGCCCTACTGACTTTGGTGATGCTCTGAATTTTCCTGTAGTGCCACCAAGACATTAACATTTGTGTTTTTTAGTGAAATCCACCAACAACTATTAGATAGATTGACATGGAAGTTGATACACACATTTATATGTTCCCCTCAGGATGAATTGCCATAATTTTAGTTATCCCCTCACTTTTCATCTACTGCCATTATCAGGTCAAAAAAAATTCAATTTTCACTACTTTCATTTGGACTGAGTACCTACTAGGACCTGACCGATACTGGATTTTTGGGGCTGATGCTGATACCGTTATTAGGAAATAAAAAAATTCCAACATCAATTAATCGGCCGATAATCTTATATATACAGACTGTGTACATAAACACACTTGCTCCTTCCAGATTTGGTTACCAAACACTTGTGACAAAGATATGTAATGGAGGCTGTGATATTTTACAGTTTAAGAATAAACTTTTATAAAAAATGATATCAGTGCAATGAAACAGTAATCTGCACTGGGAGTTTAATACTTATATATTAAACTTGAATTAAGAAAAAGGATTAAATATAAATAAAATGCTGCATACATATCTTTGAAAAAATACCGGTACATATGGGACGGTATAAAACACCAATACTGATATATCTATGATAGTCCAATATCAGCTGATACTATCGGTTGACAGATATATCGGTCGGGCTCTAGTACCTACAAAAGTAACAACGTTCCCACCAGCCTTGGCTACAACTTTGTGATGATAGATAATTAGCAATTGTTAGCTGAACATGGTAAACAGTACACCAGCATTGTCATTATGACCATGTTAGCATGCCGACATTTAGCTTGTAGCTCAAAGCAGTGCTGTGCCTGTGTTCAGATTCACATACAGAGCCTCTAGCATGGCTGTAGACTCCTCATTAGTTTTATTCACCAAAATATGACTGCAGGGGTTACAAAGAGCATGGATTCAATCAGATTGTAAAAAAAAAAGAAGAAGTGACTTAATGTAGTTTCCCTGTCCCTGCCGGATTTTTACTCCATTTCTTTAAGGTAACAAGGAAAATTGGTATCAAGAAAGTACTCATACATACAGTATTCCACGAATCACTCAACATATATTAAAGCTAACTGGTGGAAGGAGGCAGACATAACTCGAACAGAGAATGATTAAAAATTATGTATAATACAACCCACTTCCTCCAGGTCTGGTTATTGGAGAGCAGAACATTTCATTAAGCCAAAGATAAAACATTTACAGAATGGTAGAGCAGAATATGGACATTGGTGTGGCTAATGTGATAATTCAGTGCTCACTTTCCAATATTTTTTTCCAATAATCCAGTCACTAGTAAAGGAAATAAAGCCAATAGTGAGTGTAGAGACTGAAGATGGTTTGTTTAATATGAGAAAAATGGTTACTGCACTTGAATACTATATGAATATTTTGTCCAGTCTGACACAATCATGTAGTTTACCTTACCCCCTATTTTAGTCTATATTATTATTTCATGTTCTTACCCTTTTTCTACTTCTCTAGATGTAGGGTTGATTATTGTAGGAGCTTTATGAATAATGGAATTCTGAAAGGCTAGTTCTGTCATTAGAATACTTGTTTTGGAGTACAAGACTTGAAGTGTCCTTAATTTAACATGTAGATCTGAGAAGGTTATGAGTAGAGACATGTTCTGAGTTCTGTCCTCTTCACAGGTGCTGGATCTGAGCACCGAAGGGAAGGAGGAGGTTTTCTACGGTCCGACACTGCCGTTCGCCTCCAACGGGATAGCAACTTGTTTCCTCCCTGCTCCCTACTTCACCTGCCCAAACCTACAGACACTCCAAGTACCTCACCACAGGATAGGTGCCGTTTAAAAAAAAAAAAAAAAAAAAATCACACATGAACAAAACATCACAGCACTTGAAAACACATAACCAGAGAGGATGGACGAGGACCATCATCTTTGGACGGTCAGTATTTGCAAACACGACCGACGAAAAATGAAGCTAATCGCAAGAATCATTTCTGGAGCTTGCCGTCTCTATCACAAGAGTGTACAGGGGATTTCTTTGAGACCCAAATGTAATAACAATACTTTCCTGATCTACAAGAGCCGTGCTTTTTTCTGCAAGCTGCTGGGAAACCTGTTGTATTTCCCCAAAGACTGAAGTACCCGTCTTTATGTCCGAGGAAGTGAAGATGCGATGAGCAAGTTAAGAAAAACGGCTCCACGGGGATCATAATTCCCAAAGCAGACAGAAACAAAATGCCAATCCTTATACCAATTAAGTGACTTGTTGTAAGCAGACATACAGTAGAACTCTCACCTCAGTGGAAGCCAGACAGAGTTCTCCACAAGGGTATGAATAATCTTTCCTTTTGGCAACCCATTATAAGGCTGTAGGGGCTTTTCTCGCTAAAACCACCATATAACACTTCCATCAAACCTGAAAAACATCCAGGACAAAGCCTGCTTTTCTCACTCACTCGCACTAGAAGATTAAATTACAGATAGATCTAACAGGTATCAAAAGAAGCTCATCATTGCATTAAAGACCACGTCATTCTTTCAGCTCAAATAAGGTAAACTACTTGATTATACCTGCATCAGCAGTGTCATACTACTGTACGTATGTATGTTATCGACCTGTGTAAGTGAGCGTGAGATTTTTATTATGCTCAGGACCTAAGACTGTTTATGTCCCAATGAATGTCTGCTGGTCGTTATCATTGGGAGAATATCTGCTGCACATTCTCCAAAGTGTGTAAATGATATGATATATGATAATAACACTGTATCATGTTGATTTAAAAAAAAAACTCTAACCAAAAGAGAAAAAACGTGATCCTGCACTTCCTTCATCCGTCCAAAACAAGGTGTTCCATGAAGTTTTCAAAATAAAGATGCTACATAAGTAAACTGCAATGGTATGTGTTTTATGAATACTGTTAACTGCTATGATAAACAGAGGGATACAATAGATTATTAAACATTAATTCAAGCTTTTACTTTTTTTCCTTCTGAATGGTTTCTCCAAACACTGTTGGAGAAAAGGAATGCATTGCAGCAGCAAGCTCATGTAAAGGGATACATTGCAGTTTGATGAGGCTGGAAAATGACTAGCAATGACAGAAAATGGGACTTGGTGATTGTGGGAGACAGGAGCGAGACTTCTTGTGATTAGGTGCAAACTGAAGCAGGATTGCAAGAGATTGCTGCGGCTTGGAAAGGTGAAGGAGAATTGGAACAAACAGTACTTTCTCTCTCCTTTGCTCGCTTTTTTTCCTTCCTTTTTTGGGGGTGCTACTGAACTCTTTGGGCTGGCCCACGACTGTCATCAAATCTGTAATTCAGAGTGCCAACCGAGTAGAGATGGATCCAGCACCTGATGGTATAAGCACAAATAGTCTGTGCTCACTTCGATGCTCACATTCCTCTCTATAGGACTGAAATGAATATGTGGCATGAGGATGTTCATATTTATTTTATTTCACATTTTATTTCATTAATAATGCATCTGCACCTTTTTTACAATATAGACAGTATGTACAATCTAGTGATAATAATCGCCTTATAGTCCATGATAGGGCTTATGCATTAAGAACTTTCAAAGTTCAGCATGGAGTTGATGTTTTAGCATTATCAACGTTAATGAAATGCATTAAACCTTCATATTTTGTAACATAACCTTGAAAGCAGCACTACACCAAATTGGGAAATTTGGTACAAAAAATAGAGTTCCAGTTCTTGGAACTGGTGTCAGGTCCTTTTAAAAAAAGAAATGTTAAAAGTTATTAGTCTTCCTCCAGAATGGTTATTTCTGCCTGCCCACTCTCCCCAAGGAGGCACAGCAACTTCTTATATGCACTCCTGTTAAAGAGAGATGAAACAGTCACATTATTTGTCACGCTCAAAAAAAAAAAAAAAAAAAAAAAAAAAAGCATATAGCCACAGAACATTTCTAGCTCAGTATATAACACCTGCTTCATGTCTAGACAACTTAAAAATAGTTTAAAACAATGAATATTGTCTTTATAGCTTCCGGTATGATTCATGTGCTTGCTCACCTTAAGGTGGTGTTCTTTCCCAGTCCTCTCTTGTGTTCAGTGTTCCTCAGACTGAGAGACAGGTTGGGAATGAGAGCTTGAACCACAGAGGGATCTAAAACAGCCACTGTCTCCAGGACGCTGAAAACCTGCCTGTCGTACACTCCCTCATTCTCCTCCACGAATGACCTAAGAGCAATGAGATTACACAAACAATAAAAACCTTGAAGGATAAAAATTAAAGCTGTAATTAGTTTTACTCTATGCCCATAATGCCTATATTAGACTCTGTGCATCCTGAGTACAACTCAGCTGTAATACAGGTGCAGATATTTATCGCTAGACATTATTGTCAATTACTGTAAGACAGTGATCATCTGGTTGCACGGTCCCTCTGTCGATGCAGCAGCACAACGCTCCACCACAAGCTGTAAGGCATCTGTGCTTGTCTTCCTCACTGAAAAAAATAAAAATAAAAAAATAAATTATATATATATATATCATTAGACAGGGCTTGAGTGATTACTGTAAACACAATCAGGATAGTCAAAAAGTGTTTTTTTCTGCATAATTTACCACAAAGTGAGATTTGATGAACACTGTGCACATTGTAGTGATGCTAATATTTTTTGGGATATGTTTTGTCAACTATATAAATAAACATACATGAATGTTAGACCTTATATATCTTAAATAATTGCGGCAAAACTGTGGGTTGTTTACATTAATTTTATTCTCTTTGACATTATCAGAAGCTCTTATCCAGCCAGGATTTCGTCTATAAATGGGTGGAAGGGTGGTCTGTGGAGACACCCATTAATCTTCCCCAGAAATATGTGTTTATATAGAAAAAGTTCTCCCTCAGGCCCACAGTCCATTGAGTGAGTGTATACAGAAAAATCCTGAGCCCCACTAAACACCCAGTCATCTAAAGGATGCCACCTAACCAAAACTTGGAAAGCACCCAATGAGACCTGACTGATTTGTATAGAGAAGATGGCCACAAGAAAAGCTACACAACATAAGCCTCAGATTGTTTTGTGTGCTTATGTAGAAGCATGATCTTACCCTGCGGCTCATTGACCAGCATCACACAGCGCAGTAGAGCGGGGAGTGTTAGAGTGAGCAGAGCGGGGTCTGAGTCGCCGCTACGCCTCAGGAGCTCTAACAGGAACATGAGGACTGACGCTAGGCGAGGCGGAGGGGTGTAACCTTTGAACTGCAGGAAGCTCTCACTGTGAAATCAGAAATTGGAAAAAAAAACATTGGAAATCAAGAAGTCATATCAGTGACAATGCGGTTAGGTTCTGTATGATGAAATTAAAATTGAATCAAGCCTTAAAGCAGACCTCATCGTGAGATTTAGAGACCTACCAGAGCACCTCCAGGATGGTTCTTCTCAGTGTCGCACCCCGGGTGGTGGGGTTCGCCTCACAGGCAGCCAGTAGCACTGGGTGGTTGGCAATGATGCCCATGGAAGGTGAGGCAGGAAGGAAATGGTCCAGATATCTGCGGGTAACAGAGCGGAGCTGCTGCTTCAGGTACATACCCTGAGACTGAGACACACTGGAAGCCACCGACAGACCCTATAGGAGGATGAATTGATAAAGGAAACATCTGTACAAATAACTCACAGGTGATTGACTGAAGGCTTTTAATAA